>NC_030684.2:17760118-17805355 GCF_000004195.4 Xenopus tropicalis
TCTTATTATATTTCGTTGCTGATTCAGTTCTTTTCCACTTACGTCACAGTCTTCCTCTAATTCATCAGAACCATAAACTTTCTTCATACAGTTCTTCATAAACTTCTTTCAATAAATTTCTTCATAAACAGTTCTTCTTCATCAGATTCCTCCTTGGTAGAGAGAAAAGACAAAAACAATTACACAAAAACACATTTTACGTTCAAAGTCAATCAATATCGGGATTTTCTTAATATATTTGTTGCAGATTTAGTTCTTTTTCCACTTACGTCATAAATCTAACTCTTCCTCTGATTCTTTAGAACCATAAAATTCTTCAGGTTTCTTCATCAGGTTCCTCCTTGTTAAGAGAAAAAGACAAATACAATTACACAAAACACATTTTACGTTCAAAGTCAATCAATATTTGGGATTTTTCTTAATATATTTGTTGCAGATTTAGTTCTTTTCCACTTACGTCATAATCTAACTCTTCCTCTGATTCATTAGAACCATGAAATTCTTCAGGTTCTTCATCAGGTTCCTCCTTGTAAGGAAAAAGACAAATACAATTACACAAAAACACATTTTACATTCAAAGTCAATCAATATCGGGATTTTTTTTAATATATTTGTTGCAGATTTAGTTCTTTTCCACTTACGTCATATCTACCTCTTCCTCTGATTCATTAGAACCTTGAATTCTTCAGGTTCTTCATCAGGTTCCTCCTTGGTAAGAGAAAAAGACAAATACAATTACACAAAAACACATTTTACATTCAAAGTCAATCAATATCGGGATTTTCTTATTATATTTGTTGCAGATTTAGTTCTTTCCACTTACGTCATAATCTACTCTTCCTCTGATTCATTAGAACCATGAAATTCTTCAGGTTCTTCATCAGGTTTCCTCCTTGTTAAGAGAAAAAGACAAATACAATATCTCTCTCTTTTTATTGGGGGGCACTGTGTATGAAGGGCATTGTGTATTGGGGCACTGTGTATTGGGGGCACTGTGTATGAAGTACTGTGTATTGGGGGCACGTGGTATGAAGGGCACTGTGTATTTGGGGGTACTGTGTATGAAGGGTACTGTGTATTGGGGGCACTGTGTATGAAGGGTACTTGTGTGTATTACTGTGGGGGGCACTGTGTATGAGGGCACTGTGTATTGGGGGGTACTGTGTTGAAGGGTACTGTGTATTGGGGTGCACTGTGTATGGGGGGTACTGTCTATTGGATCATTGGGGGCACTGTGTATGGGGGGGCAAATCTGGTACATAGTTATAACTCACTTATAACTGACTTCATTCTCTCTATATTTGTATTTTATATGTAGGAGTTGCTATATTGTTTTCCTTAGGTCGTACAGTATGAGGGTATAGCACATTTGCGTCTGATCTCACCATTTCAACTATATAAAAGGAGTATTTTTTTGTCCTCTTTTCATTTTTCCAATGTTGGGAGGTATGTTATGTGTAACTGTCACTGTGTCTGTCTGTCCCTTTCCCTTCCCTGCACTGCTGGTTCTGACTCCTGATACAACTCCCCAATATCCATTCATTCCTCATTCTCACTGGGTTTATAGTTATGTGTAACTGTCACTGTGTCTGTCCCTTTCCCTTCTCTGCACTGCTGGTTCTGACTCCTGATACAACTTCCAATATCCTTTCATTCCTCATTCTCACAGGGTTTATAGTTATGGTAACTGTCACTGTGTCTGTCTGTCCCTTTTCCTTCCCTGCACTGCTGGTTCTGACTCCTGATACAACTCCCAATATCCTTTCATTCCTCATTCTCACAGGGTTTATAGTTATGTGTAACTGTCACTGTGTCTGTCTGTCCCTTTTCCTTCCCTGCACTGCTGGTTCTGACTCCTGATACAACTCCCCAATATCCTTTCATTCCTCATTCTCACAGGGTTTATAGTTATGTGTAACTGTCACTGTGTCTGTTGTCCTTTCCCTTCCCTGCACTGCTGGTTCTGACTCCTGATACAACTCCCCAATATCCTTTCATTCCTCATTCTCACAGGGTTTATAGTTATGTGTAACTGTCACTGGTGTCTGTCCCTTTCCCTTCCTGCACTGCTGGTTCTGACTCCTGATACAACTCCCCAATATCCATTCATTCCTCATTCTCACTGGTTTATAGTTATGTGTAACTGTCACTGTGTCTGTCCCTTCCCTTCCCTGCACTGCTGGTTCTGACTCCTGATACAACTCCCCAATATCCATTCATTCCTCATTCTCACTGGGTTTATAGTTATGTGTAACTGTCACTGTGTCTGTCCCTTTCTCTTCCGTGCACTGCTGGTTCTGACTCCTGATACAACTCCCCAATATCCATTCATTCCTCATTCTCACTGGGTTTATAGTTATGTGTAACTGTCACTGTGTCTGTCCCTTTCCCTTCTCTGCACTGCTGGTTCTGACTCCTGATACAACTCCCCAATATCCATTCATTCCTCATTCTCACTGGGTTTATAGTTATGTGTAACTGTCACTGTGTCTGTCCCTTTCCTTTCCCTGCACTGCTGGTTCTGACTCCTGATACAACTCCCCAATATCCATTCATCCTCATTCTCACTGGGTTTATAGTTATGTGTAACTGTCACTGTGTCTGTCCCTTTCCCTTCCCTGCACTGCTGGTTCTGACTCCTGATACAACTCCCCAATATCCATTCATTCCTCATTCTCACTGGGTTTATAGTTATGTGTAACTGTCACTGTGTCTGTCTTTCCCTTCCCTGCACTGCTGGTTCTGACTCCTGATACAACTCCCCAATATCCTTTCATTCCTCATTCTCACTGGGTTTATAGTTATGTGTAACTGTCACTGTGTCTGTCTGTCCCTTTTCCTTCCCTGCACTGCTGGTTCTGACTCCTGATACAACTCCCCAATATCCTTTCATTCCTCATTCTCACAGGGTTTATAGTTATGTGTAACTGTCACTGTGTCTGTCCGTTTCCCTTCCCTGCACTGCTGGTTCTGACTCCTGATACAACTCCCAATATCCTTTCATTCCTCATTCTCACAGGGTTTATAGTTAGTGTAACTGTCACTGTGTCTGTCCCTTTCCCTTCCCTGCACTGCTGGTTCTGACTCCTGATACAACTCCCCAATATCCATTCATTCCTCATTCTCACTGGGTTTATAGTTATGTGTAACTGTCACTGTGTCTGTCCCTTTCCCTTCCCTGCACTGCTGGTTCTGACTCCTGATACAACTCCCCAATATCCATTCATTCCTCATTCTCACTGGGTTTTATAGTTATGTGTAACTGTCACTGTGTCTGTCCCTTTCTCTTCCGTGCACTGCTGGTTCTGACTCCTGATACAACTCCCCAATATCCATTCATTCCTCATTCTCACTGGGTTTATAGTTATGTGTAACTGTCACTGTGTCTGTCCCTTTCCCTTCTCTGCACTGCTGGTTCTGACTCCTGATACAACTCCCCAATATCCATTCATTCCTCATTCTCACTGGGTTTATAGTTATGTGTAACTGTCACTGTGTCTGTCCCTTTCTCTTCCCTGCACTGCTGGTTCTGACTCCTGATACAACTCCCCAATATCCATTCATCCCTCATTTCACTGGGTTTATAGTTATGTGTAACTGTCACTGTGTCTGTCCCTTTCCCTTCCCTGCACTGCTGGTTCTGACTCCTGATACAACTCCCCAATATCCATTCATTCCTCATTCTCACTGGGTTTATAGTTATGTGTAACTGTCACTGTGTCTGTCCCTTTCCCTTCCCTGCACTGCTGGTTCTGACTCCTGATACAACTCCCCAATATCCATTCATTCCTCATTCTCACTGGGTTTATAGTTATGTGTAACTGTCACTGTGTCTGTCTGTCCCTTTTCCTTCCCTGCACTGCTGGTTCTGACTCCTGATACAACTCCCCAATATCCTTTCATTCCTCATTCTCACAGGGTTTATAGTTATGTTAACTGTCACTGTGTCTGTCCCTTTCCCTTCCCTGCACTGCTGGTTCTGACTCCTGATACAACTCCCCAATATCCATTCATTCATAGGCGGAGGGTGACTTTTTTGTTTGGGGAGGCTAAAGATGGCCCATACACAGACTGACCTAAAGCTAATGTGACACTTAGTGGATTCCCTGCTGGTGTAAAAAATTAACCTCCCAACTACCTCTTGCCGTTCCCACTGACTCCCAGGGATACTGTACAAAAGTGCGGGTGGGGTGCTTTTTTTTTTTTTTTTTTACCCTAAAATGCTTAGGATGTAAAAGTATCCATACGTGCACTTCTGTTAGGGGATCTGCAAACATTTGTGTTTGGGATCAGTTAGCTTAAAGGGGTAGTTCGCATTCGAATTCACTTTTATTTTTAATGGTTTTTCAGTATTTTAGCTTTTTTTTCAGCAGCTCTCCATTTGGTATTTCAGCAGCTATCTGGTTGCTAGGGTCTTATTTACCCTAGCAACCAGGTAGTGGTTTAAACAAGAGATGGGAATATGAATAGTTAAGGGGCCTACTTGGAAAAATAAGTAATACAAAATTATAATAATAATAAAATTGTAGCCTCACAGAGCAATATTTTTGGCCCCCATTTGAAATCCGGAAAGAGGCAGAACAGAGGCAAATTATTCAAAAAAAATTAATTAGGAAGACCAATTGCAAAGTTGCTAGGAATAGGCCATTTTATAACATACTAAAGGTTAACTTAAAAGTGAACCACCCCTTTAGATGTGTTTATGTTAGTTTTATAGCAAGAAAGGCAGTGGGTACTGACTCCCCATTATATACAGTGAGACGCAGTCCGTATTTACAAACCAGCACATTATATACAGTGAGACGCAGTGGGTACAGATGGCAGATATTCAGGCCCTGGCACTATAACACTGGCACGGATACACAACATTGGCCCCACTGTAACTTACTATAAATGAACAAAACAATGACAAAAAAAAAAAAATAGTAAGTGCAAAAAACAACAGCAAATATATAAACACACAATGAGCTTTTTCAGAGGGAAAGAGTTAACTTACCCTCCATCTGTTAGGGTAGGGGATAGATTATAAATTATTATAGATGTCAGGTCAGGCAAAAAACAATTTAATGTCAGCTAGTGATTCTTTAGAACTGTATAGTACCTGTGTCTAGTACCTGTGTCTGTACCTGTGTATAGGTGCCTGTGTATAGTACCTTGTTACCTGTGTAATAGTGCCCTGTTGTATAGTGCCTGTGTATAGTGCCTGTGTTAGTGCCTGTGTATAGTGCCAGTGTATAGTGGCCTGTGTTATGTGTTAGTGCCCGGGTATAGTGCCCGGGTATAGTGCCCCCGGGTATAGTGCCCGTGTATAGTGCCGTGTATAGTACCCGTGTATAGTGTGTATAGTGCCTGGGTATAGTGCCTGTGTATAGTGCCTGGTATAGTGCCCGGGTATAGTGCCCGGGTATAGTGCCCGTGTATAGTACCCGGTATAGTACCCCGGGTAATAGTGCCTATAGTGTATAGTGCTGTGTATAGTGCCTGTGTATAGTGCCTGTGTATAATAGTGCTGGGTATAGTGCCTGTGTATAGTGCCCTGTGTATAGTGCCTGGGTATAGTGCCTGGGTATGTGCCTGGGTATAGTGCCTGTGTATAACCTGTGTATAGTCCTGTGTATAGTGCCTGTGTTATAGTGCCTGTGTTAGTGCTGTGTATAGTACCTGGTATAGTGCCTGTGTGTATAGTACCTGGTATAGTGCCTGTGTATAGTGCCTGTGTACCTGGGTATAGTGCCTGTGTATAGTACCTGTGTATAGTGCCTGTGTATAGTGCCTGTGTGTATAGTACCTGGTATAGTGCCTGTGTATAGTGCCTGTGTATAGTACCTGTGTATAGTGCCTGTGTATAGTACCTGGGTATAGTGCCTGGTATAGTACCTGTGTATAGTACCTGGGTATAGTACCTGGGTATAGTCCTGGGTATAGTGCTGTGTTTAGTACCTGTGTATAGTACTGGGTATAGTGCTGTGTATAGTGCCTGGGTATAGTATAGTACCTGGGTATAGTGCCTGTGTATAGTGCCTGGGTAGTGCCTGTGTATAGTACCTGTGGGATGAAATCTGCAGCAAAAGTTGAGAGTTGGTTCTTAGGTAAAGTTACAGCTGCAGATTCTTCTTTTCAGTCTTCATTTCTGCACTGTTTTCCCGATCCCTGTGTGCATCTGTGCTCTGATTGGTCAATTTTACTGTCTGTCAAGGAAGCTGTGCTCTGATTGGAGAATCGAGAAAAGAAAGATCCAATCAGAGCACAGCAAAACGGGCTTGAGGAACTCATTTCCAGGACAGTGCAGAAACGGAGTAAGGTGGTTTTTTTTTTTTTTTAATGTGCCAAGCAGGTTTGGGGAGGCTTAGCCTACCCTAGCTTATGGAAAATCCGCCTATGCTTCATTTCCTCATTCTCACTGGGTTTATAGTTATGTGTAACTGTCACTGTGTCTGTCCCTTTCCCCTCTCTGCACCTGCTCGGTTCTTGACTCCCTGATACAAACTCCCCCAATATCCCATTCATTCCCATTCTCACTGGGTTTATAGTTATGTGTAACTGTCACTGTTGTCTGTCCCCTTTCCCCTTCCTCTGCTACTGCTGGTTCTGACTCCTGATACAACTCCCAATATCCATTCATCCCTCATTCTCACTGGGTTTATAGTTATGTATAACTGTCACTGTGTCTGTCTGTCCCTTTCCCTTCCCTGCACTGCTGGTTCTGACTCCTGATACAACTCCCCAATATCCATTCATTCCTCATTCTCACTGGGTTTATAGTTATGTGTAACTGTCACTGTGTCTGTCCCTTTCTCTTCTCTGCACTGCTGGGATTTTGATATTAGATATATATATATATACACTGATTAACTAACGACGTAAATGACATAAATGCGAGACTATTTATCACAACTATACATTACCACCAACTGTGACTGAAGAAGAACGGATAGACTTGTGATCAGCAAATAGCCCCCAAAAGAATATCTGGCTTACATGCTATTATATACTGTTCATAAATAGGGCAATTCTTATCACTTTCTATAATTGCATTAAACACAGGCCTCTCTATACACCACTGTAGTAATTATGCCTTTCAAATAAAGGGTAACTAATCCTCTCTGTTCAGTTTTTTCCTCTAAAAGAGCAACTAAGACTCGGCTTATAAGCATAAGTTTGCTGTACTAAACTCTCTAACCCCATGCACCGATTGGGCATGCCCTTGCAGCGCTCAGTTCCCAGTAAATATATGGTTTAAGAAGGGTGTTTATATGACTAACCTAAATGTTTGTAGCCTTAGGTAAAAAAACATAATTTACTGCCCCTTTAGAGTTTTGGAGCTACTGCCTGTAGCTTCCTTGTAGGTCTGTGACAGGTCACATTTACTTACCAACATGAGTGAAATACTATGTTATATGTACATGTTTAGTAATTTAGGTGTGGTTATATGATAAGTAAAATAATATTAACCGAATCCTAAATATCCTAAATATTTTTTTTGCAGAGGAGAATGACACCAATAAGAGTATTACTTGAACTAGTTTTAACATTAGGAAGTTTGCCTCCCGGAAAAATCAGGGTGAGTCTGAATATAAAGTTGACTTGGTATATGGACGGCCAGACAGAAACTGCAGTGAGAGATGAGGGTCTCAAGTCAAGGGCCTTCCCCTGCGCAGCCTTAAGCCTTTTGCTCTACACTGTCATGATCCTTTTCCCAGTGCAGCATAAAAGCTTTACCCAGTGGAGCCCTAAGCAGGCCTGTACCCTCAACTATATCATGGGAAACATCATATATTTATATGGTAGAATTCCTATTAAACTCTATTCGGTTCATACGCTGCCCCTGTGCAAGTTTTGCTGCTCGTGCAACAGTATTGCCATTCCCCTGCTCAGATTAAATCCTGCCTGCTCATGGCTCAGGCTTCATCCCCGTGCAAGTGGTGCGAGTGTACAAGGACAGCACAGGGGAAGGGGAAAGTGAAGAGGGAAGAACAGCTAAAGCGAAGCTGCACAATGCTGCTGTTATATGCTGAATGTGGCCTTTATACAATGTCTGACAAACTGGAAGCCTCACTTTGTCCCTGTTTGGGAAAACTGAATTTCCTTGTTTTTTTCCCCCCTTGATTTCTGCAGTGAGATTTGGGCACGTTTCCTGGCCTTGGAAAGCAACATTGGAGATGTAGCTAGTATACTGAAAGTGGGAAAAAGGAGACACACAGCATTCAAGGAGGGGTATGAAGGGAAGGAGACGGCACTCCTTGTGGATAGATGCACATTTATGGACCTGTACCCCTGCTCCACAAGTGAACTGAAAGCTTTGGGATACAAGGTATGTCGGGATCAGGGTTTGTACCTGCATATAGCTATCCCGCCTTTTCTGCATTATGGGAATGATGTTAAATTCATATATTAACGTGGTGCTTAGGCTTATCTCTGGGCTCTAGTATATGTGCCAGCAGCTGCTGTCCCTTACCGCTCCCATGCCTTTATACTTAGCAGAGACACATTTATTTCTTTCACTCCCTTCACGTTTGCTTCTCTTTTTCAAGATTCTCAGGCAACAGCAGACTGCTGCTTGATTAACTAATAAAGGAACAGATATGGCTGGTTGCTATTGGCGGCTTGCAGTATTGTCAATTAGCACAAGGAAATGTGTCTTTTCCTCACTCCTAACTTATTGCCAGTAATGTCTCATTCTTATTTCTAGGATGTACCGAGAGCCAAACTGGCAGCACTAATCCCAGACCCTGTGGTAGCTCCATCCATAGCCCCTTCGCTGAAAGACGATGTTGAAAACCAGAGTATCCCAAACCTGACACGTCCCAGATGATCCCTTTCCAGCCGCGACATTTAGCTCGTAAGCCTTTTTACAGCAAACTGATTGCTTCAACCAGGAAAATCTTTTGAGCGCTTTTATTTGCTGATTGTAACTAGTTGCTTCTTTTTCTACTAATCCTTTCCTGGGGGTGCCGTGCGGCCCTTGGACCCTGCTAGCAAGAATAATGGGGCCCCAGTGAAAATAAAGTGACCTGCAGAAGGAAGCATGGTCACACCCCCTGATCCACCCCAGTCACCCAAAATACAACAATATGCCCAATTGATGTCCAGGCAACAAATCAAGCCTCATTTTATAAAAGGGGTTTTTACTGTAATATTTAGCTAAACATTTGCATTTTTAGGCCAATCATTCTGAGTACTGTTGGGTGAGATTATGAATTAAAAGTTTAATTCTTTCATCTCTTTAGCCCCAAATTTTACACCCGCCACCTTACCAATGAGATTGTGCTATACCATAGCATCGTACAACTATTTAGCAGCCCATTGTTACAAAGGAGAGACCATATAACGTCCAAAGTGATTCTTAAGGGTGCTGAGCTTAGTTTGCCTGCAGACATGATTGGTTTAGCAGCCAACGCAGAAAACAGGCCCAATTGCCTTTCCAACCAATGACACTTTTGCATTCGAGAACACAGGAGAACTTTTCAGCAGCACCCAGGCGCATGTGCTGGGGCAAACAGTTATAGCCAATGGTGGGTGCCTAGCAAATTGCCCCCCCCCACCCTCTTATGCATTAATGCAATACCACTAACAGCCTCCAGACTCTACATTAAAACTTATGGGGTGACTGCTAATGATGGAAACCCAATGCAGATCAAGTTAAATCACCTTTTTGCCTGCTGGGACCTGCCATTCCTCTGCCCAAATAATAATACTCATGGCAATGGCTTGTATATCAGCTGCTCTCATCCAGGGCAATAGTCTTCTACTAACAGAGACATGTTTATGTGTCTATTTCTCCTAGGCCCAAAGGGTTCTATTGGCAGAGACATGTTTATGGGTCTGTTTCTCCTAGGCCCAAAGGGTTCTATTGGCAGAGACATGTTTATGGGTCTGTTTCTCCTAGGCCCAAAGGGTTCTATTGGCAGAGACATGTTTATGGGTCTGTTTCTCCTAGGCCCAAAGGGTTCTATTGGCAGAGACATGTTTATGGGTCTGTTTCTCCTAGGCCCAAAGGGTTCTATTGGCAGAGACATGTTTATGGGTCTGTTTCTCCAAGGACCAAAGATCTCTAATGGCAGAGACATATTTATGGGATTGTCCTTGAGCCCAAAATGTAACAAGGGTATTAATTTAGTAATAAGTCTTCCGTTCCTCTTAAACCCACATATATATATATATATATATATATGCACCATCTATCATTTTATGTGAATTTTAAATATGTGTTGAGTTGAAATTACCCTTCAAGGCTTTGGCCACTGACCAAAGCTCTGAGCTCAGTGACGGTCACTAGGTCTGGGTTCAAACATGGCTAATTCCCTGTTCACATTTCTTCACCTTAGGATCTTCCCTCACCCATTTCTCCCACCCCTGATTCCAACAAATGATGGCACTTAATTTTAATGAAACTGCTGAATTGCATCAATATGTCTCAGTAGGGCGGGCCTGATACATTCCATTCAGGTAAGAATGCACAAAACCAACTATTTTATAAATAACATTTCCACATCATATTAAAAATATGGGGTTCAAATTCCTGATACAGTATGGGATCCCTAATCCAGAAACCCATTAACCAGAAAGCTCTGAATTACAGAAAGCCCATCTCCCATAGACTCCATTTTAATCAAATAATTCAGAATTTTAAAACTGATTTCCGTTTTCTCTGTAGTAATAAAAAAACAGCATCTTGTAATTGATCCCAACTACAATATAACTAACCGTTATTGGAGGCAAAACAATCCTATTGGGTTTAATGAATGTTTTATTGATTTTTTAGTAGACTTAAGGTATGGAGATCCAAATTACGGAAAGACCCCTTATCCGGAATACCCTTGGTCTCGAGCGTTCTTGATAACGGGTCCTATACCTGTATTGCATTTTGTTGTCTTTATTATGGAGGATGCTTAAGCTGCCATACAAGGGAGGAGCTGATATCTGTGCAGTTACCATTCAAGGGGAGGGCAGATTTGAACCTTGGGCCAATTATCGGATAACACTGGAGGGAACCTTTATTTTGGACACCACTATCTTTGCCCAATGGGGTTTCATAAACCTTCCTATCTGACTTAGCCCATATTAGTCAGGGATGCTATTGTTTTGGCCCCTTACATGGTCCAATCTTCTTTTTCATCTGATTCCCCCCCATCATTTACCTAGGATTTATGCTCCTATGACAAAAATTTTCCTACTGTGCCCCAAACTAAAACTCCCAGTCCGTTATTTCATACTATGCAGCAACACAGAAGTGAAGCTCTGTGTCTAGGGCCACGTGGATCCAACAACATATTTGAGGACCCCAAGGGGCACATGTAAGATCGCTTGAGCCTTTTGGTTGGAGCAATCATAAAGGAAACCCTGCGTGAGTTTTTGGGTAAAAATACTTCGTTAGTTAGGTTTTCCTTCCCCGAGCAGGCTCTTATAAATACGAAAAAGTTCAGCCAAACAAAGGAAAAATAACCCAACTAAGCAAGTATTTTATTCCCTTTATTTGGTTCCTTAACTTACGCGGGGTTTCCTTTAAGTTTCCTTTCCTAAGCCAAGGGGCTCAATCGATCATACACGTGCCCCTAATATATAAACAAGAGCCTGTAATTGATAGTTACATTAGTTTTGCTAGGATTGAAGGATAACACTTAGGGGCTCGTGTAAGAATGCTCGAGTGGTCGGATCCTAAACCCACATGAGAGTTCCCAAACAAATCTTCATCCGAATAGCACGAATCAGGTTTTTCTTTTTCCCCCCAAAAATAAAGAGCTTTTTGGACAAGCTTTTTTTTTATTGGCCAGGGAAAAGAAAAACCCAATTTGTGCAAAGTGTGCTACTCGGATGAAGAAACCACGGGCTAGTTTGGGAACTCTCATGTGGGTTTGGGATCTGAACGCTTGAGCATTCTTACATGAGCCCTAATAATCTAGTACAAATTTAAGCCCAAAGGCTCGAGCAATCTTAAATGTGCCCATTAAGTCTTAATAGATGGAGGAAGCAAATTGTTCTATATCAATCATTTTGCTCATTCAACATAACTGCCCCATTGGCTAGTGCTAAGTATAAGACGTCCCTAAGTTGCTGAGTGAGTTGTTCCTCTCAGTATAAGTAAAGGGGGTATAAGGCCAAATAGAAATTTCAGCTTTGCATTAGCAGTCACTGCTCAATACAAAACAATCCAAGTGCTTGGGAGAGGGTTTAGGAAGTTTTCTCGATTTTTATTGAACTTTAGACCCTCTGAAAAAAATACAGAGGCATCGAGCCAGTGGGGTAACTATAGAACAGGGGTCCTCAAACTTCTTAAGCAAGGGGCAAGTCCATGGTCCCTCAGACTGTTGGGGGCAAACTATGGGCCACTCCTGCATTCTCTCTCTTCCAACTCCCCCCTCCCGCTACCCGCTGCGTCCTCTCTCTTCCACAGACCACTCCCCACCCCCCCCCACTGCCCCCGCACTCCCTCTCGCTGCCCACTGAGTCCTCCCTCTTCCAGCTCCCTCCGCTCCGTCTGTCTTCCCAGCTCCCCCTCCCACTCAATGATGAGTCCTCTCTCTGCCAGCACCGTCTGTCCTCCCTCTCAGCTCCCCTGTCCCTGTCGATGAGTCCTCTCTTTCCGCTGCCAGGGGTGAGGACGCAGCAGGGGGCTGGGTAAATTAACCAGGCCATAGTTTGAGGATCCCTGCTATAGAGGATGCAGACCCCATGCATGTGGGGGGCCTGTGGGATAGGGGTCTGTTTTCTCTATAGTTGTTAGAAATCCCCCATCCCCAGCCAGCATGAGCGTGGGGGGATGGAGGGCCGGGCAGGGGCTGCTGTGTGCGTGCCGGGCCCCTCTGAGGAGCATTTTGCAGCCCTGTTGTTGTTACACCACTAGCACAAATTGCCCCACATAGAATGCCCGGCACTTAAGGCTAATGGCATGTGGGGAGATTTGTTGTCCAGGGTTAAATCTGGGCTACTGGGGCAACAAATCCACCCCAGACTGTTTCCCATCGACAATAAAGTAACCCACTAGTGGGAAACCATACGCAGCATTTTGTTTACAAGGCAACTGCGGGCGACTTTGGAAAAGCAAGACCCACGTATGCTTTCCCACCAGCAATTTACTTTATTAAGATTTGGGTGATTTCTGAGCTCACATTTTAAGAATATGCATTTACCAAAACATTAACCATATCCCAATTTTTGCATAAAGGGGACCTTTAAGTTACCTATTACTATGTTACAGAGAGAAAGAGATCCCTCCTTTCCCTATTTGCACTATTATATCCACACTCGTCCACTGCCACCAAATTAAAATTCTCATTAAAAAGAAACCCTTATTTTTGTAGTTTGTTTCTCTTTTTTATAAAACTTTTATTATAACAATATTTTTTACATTTTCTCAAGCAAAATATAATATACATGTACAGTACATATACATCCAAAAATATCAGGCAGATAAGTGTTTGAGAGTTGTCACTGGAACTCCTCTCTGAACACAACTGGTTCATAGCATTAAGTAGATGCATTTTGGCTCCAGATGTTCCCAACCCTTTCCATCCCTTCCCTTTTCTTTTGGGAACATATCGAAGGAGCCAAGTTTCAGGTTGGTAACAGATCCTGCCTGGGGTAGATTCCTTTTTGGCGCTTATACGTTTTTCATTGGATCTGTTAATATTCTATCATAGAAATTCCTTTGGGCAGATTGTTGGTCTTAGTCTCTAATAACTCGTCTTATGCAGTTGTTTTGCACCTAAGGGAAGAATGTTATAATATTAGCTACGGAGCAGATCTTTGGTTTAACAAAGTCAATTCTAGGAAACTACAAATGAATGTGAGATAATAGGTGTAATTTCAGCTAGCCATTTAGCATATCTCCACATTTATGTAGTAATTACCCCTAGTAATTAAACACCTACACCTGGATATTAAAATGCCCTAAAAGCACCCTGAGGGGCAGATTTATTAGCATTTGAATTTTTTAAATCCCCAAAAAACCTGAAATCTCAAATGTGGCCATCATCACAGCCACTTGGCCGTTATTTCCCCTTGAGCTTCCTTGTTAAAAGAGTCTGATTGAAAATCCTAAGGGATTTTCTTATTACATTTGTTGCAGATTTAGTTCTTTTCAACTTACGCCATAGTCTTCCTCTGATTCATCAGAACCATAAACTTCTTCTTCATAAACTTCTTCATAAACTTCTTCATAAACTTCTTCATAAACAAGTTCTTCATCAGATTCCTCCTTGTTAAGAGAAAAAGACAAATACAATTACACAAAAACACATTTTACATTCAAAGACATTCAATATCGGGATTGCTCTTATTATATTTGTTGCTGATTCAGTTCTTTTCCACTTACGTCACAGTCTTCCTCTTCCTCTAATTCATATGAACCATAAACTTCTTCATACAGTTCTTCATAAACTTCTTCATAAATTTCTTCATAAACAATTTCCTCCTTGGTAAGAGAAAAAGACAAACAATTACACAAAAACATAATATTTGTTGCTGATTTAGTTCTTTTTCACTTACGTCATAATCTACCTCTTCCTCTGATTCATTAGAACCATAAAATTCTATAGGTTCTTCATCAGGTTCCTCCTTGTTAAGAGAAAAAGACAAAAACAATTACACAAAAACACATTTTACATTCAAAGTCAATCAATATTGTGATTTTCTTATTATATGTTTTGCAGATTTAGTTCTTTTCCACTTACGTCATAATCTACCTCTTCCTCTGATTCATTAGAACCATAAAATTCTTCAGGTTCTTCATCAGGTTCCTCCTTGTTAAGAGAAAAAGACAAAAAGACGGGCTAAATAAATATATGGCTACACACTAATGCTGGATTCTGGCACAGGTACACGGGAGGGAAAGTGGGGGTCAAATAAATATATGGCTACACACTAATGCTGGATTCTGGCACAGGTACACGGGGCAGAAAGTGGGGGCTAAATAAATATATGGCTACACACTAATGCTGGATGCTGGCACAGGTACACGGGGTGGAAAGTGGGGGCTAAATAAATATATGGCTACACACTAATGCTGGATGCTGGCACAGGTACACGGGGTGGAAAGTGGGGGCTAAATAAATATATGGCTACACACTAATGCTGGATTCTGGCACTGGTACACGGGGCAGAAAGTGGGGGCTAAATAAATATATGGCTACACACTAATGCTGGATGCCGGCACAGGTACACGGGACAGAAAGTGGGGGCTAGATAAATATATGGCTACACACTAATGCTGGATGCTGGCACAGGTACACGATGCAGAACGTGGGGGTAAATAAATATATGGCTACACACTAATGCTGGATGCTGGCACAGGTACACGGGTTTGAAAGTGGGGGCTAAATAAATATATGGCTACACAATAATGCTTGATGCTGGCACTGGTACACGGGTTTGAAAGTGGGGGCTAAATAAATATATGGCTACACACCAATGCTGGATGCCGGCACAGGTACACGGGGCAGAAAGTGGGGGCTAAATAAATATATGGCTACACACTAATGCTGGATGCTGGCACAGTTACACGGGGCACAAAGTGGGGGCTAAATAAATATATGGCTACACACTAATGCTTGATACTGGCACAGGTACACAGGGCAGAAAGTGGGGGCTAAATAAATATATGGCTACACACTAATGCTGGATGCTGGCACAGGTACACGGGGCAGAAAGTGGGGGCTAAATAAATATATGGCTACACACTAATGCTGGATGCTGACACAGGTACACGGGATTGAAAGTGGGGGCTAAATAAATATATGGCTACACACTAATGCTTGATGCTGACACAGGTACACGGGGCAATAAGTGGGGGCTAAATAAATATATGGCTACACACTAATGCTGGATGCTGGCACAGGTACACGGGGCACAAAGTGGGGGCTAAATAAATATATGGCTACACATTAATGCTGGATGCTGGCACAGGTACACGGGGCAGAAAGTGGGGGCTAAATAAATATATGGCTACACACTAATGCTGGATGCTGACACAGGTACACGGGATGGAAAGTGGGGGTTAAATAAATATATGGCTACACACTAATGCTGGATGCTGGCACAGGTACACGGGGCAATAAGTGGGGGTTAAATAAATATATGGCTACACACTAATGCTGGATGCTGGCACAGGTACACGGGATAGAAAGTGGGGGCTAAATAAATATATGGCTACACACTAATGCTTGATGCTGGCACAGGTATACAGGACAGAAAGTGGGGGCTAAATAAATATATGGCTACACACTAATGCTGGATGCTGGCACAGGTACACGGGGCAGAAAGTGGGGGCTAAATTAATATATGGCTACACACTAATGCTGGATGCTGGCACAGGTACACGGGGCAGAAAGTGGGGGCTAAATTAATATATGGCTACACACTAATGCTGGATGCTGGCACAGGTACACAGGACAGAAAGTGGGGGCTAAATAAATATATGGCTACACACTAATGCTGGATGCTGGCACAGGTACACGGGGCAGAAAGTGGGGGGCTAAATTAATATATGGCTACACACTAATGCTGGATGCTGGCACAGGTACACGGGGCAGAAAGTGGGGGCTAAATTAATATATGGCTACACACTAATGCTTGATGCTGGCACAGGTACACAGGGCAGAAAGTGGGGGGGGCTAAATTAATAAATGGCTACACACTAATGCTGGATGCTGGCACAGGTACACGGGGTAGAAAGTGGGGGGGGCTAAATAAATATATGGCTACACACTAATGCTGGATGCTGGCACAGGTACACGGGGTAGAAAGTGGGGGGGGCTAAATATATATGGCTACACACTAATGCTGGATGCTGGCACAGGTACACGGGGCAGAAAGTGGGGGCTAAATAAATATATGGCTACACACTAATGCTTGATGCTGTAACACGTACACGGGGCAGAAAGTGGGGGCTAAATAAATATATGGCTACACACTAATGCTGGATGCTGACACAGGTACACGGGGCAGAAAGTGGGGGCTAAATAAATGTATGGCTACACACTAATGCTGGATGCTGACACAGGTACACGGGGCAGAAAGTGGGGGCTAAATAAATATATGGCTACACACTAATGCTGGATGCTGACACAGGTACACGGGGCAGAAAGTGGGGGCTAAATAAATGTATGGCTACACACTAATGCTTGATGCTGGCACAGGTACACGGGGCAGAAAGTGGGGGCTAAATAAATATATGGCTAC
Source organism: Xenopus tropicalis (assembly GCF_000004195.4). NCBI lineage: Eukaryota > Metazoa > Chordata > Amphibia > Anura > Pipidae > Xenopus > Xenopus tropicalis. The sequence goes on from NC_030684.2 coordinate 17,777,294, forward strand.
ACACTAATGCTTGATGCTGACACAGGTACATGGGGCAGAAAGTGGGGGCTAAATAAATATATGGCTACACACTAATGCTTGATGCTGTAACACGTACACGGGGCAGAAAGTGGGGGCTAAATAAATGTATGGCTACACACTAATGCTGGATGCTGGCACACGTAAACGGGACAGAAAGTGGGGGCTAAATAAATATATGGCTACACACTAATGCTGGATGCTGGCACAGGTACACGGGGCAGAAAGTGGGGGCTAAATAAATATATGGCTACACACTAATGCTGGATGCTGGCACAGGTACACGGGGCAGAAAGTGGGGGCTAAATAAATATATGGCTACACACTAATGCTGGATGCCGGCACAGGTACACGGGGCAGAAAGTGGGGGCTAAATAAATATATGGCTACACACTAATGCTGGATGCCGGCACAGGTACACGGGGCAGAAAGTGGGGGCTAAATAAATATATGGCTACACACTAATGCTGGATGCCGGCACAGGTACACGGGGCAGAAAGTGGGGGCTAAATAAATATATGGCTACACACTAATGCTGGATGCCGGCACAGGTACACGGGGCAGAAAGTGGGGGCTAAATAAATATATGGCTACACACTAATGCTTGATGCTGGCACAGGTACACGGGGCAGAAAGTGGGGGCTAAATAAATATATGGCTACACACTAATGCTGGATGCTGGCACAGGTACACAGGGCAGAAAGTGGGGGCTAAATAAATATATGGCTACACACTAATGCTGGATGCCGGCACAGGTACACGGGGCAGAAAGTGGGGGCTAAATAAATATATGGCTACACACTAATGCTTGATGCTGGCACAGGTACACGGGGCAGAAAGTGGGGGCTAAATAAATATATGGCTACACACTAATGCTTGATGCTGACACAGGTACACGGGGCACAAAGTGGGGGCTAAATAAATGTATGGCTACACACTAATGCTTGATGCTGTAACACGTACACGGGGCAGAAAGTGGGGGCTAAATAAATATATGGCTACACACTAATGCTGGATGCTGGCACAGGTACACGGGGCAGAAAGTGGGGGCTAAATAAATATATGGCTACACACTAATGCTGGATGCTGGCACAGGTACACGGGATGGAAAGTGGGGGCTAAATAAATATATGGCTACACACTAATGCTGGATGCCGGCACAGGTACACGGGGCAGAAAGTGGGGGCTAAATAAATATATGGCTACACACTAATGCTGGATGCCGGCACAGGTACACGGGGCAGAAAGTGGGGGCTAAATAAATATATGGCTACACACTAATGCTTGATGCTGACACAGGTACACGGGGCAGAAAGTGGGGGCTAAATAAATATATGGCTACACACTAATGCTGGATGCTGACACAGGTACACGGGGCAGAAAGTGGGGGCTAAATAAATATATGGCTACACACTAATGCTTGATGCTGACACAGGTACACGGGGCAGAAAGTGGGGGCTAAATAAATATATGGCTACACACTAATGCTGGATGCTGACACAGGTACACGGGGCAGAAAGTGGGGGCTAAATAAATATATGGCTACACACTAATGCTGGATGCTGACACAGGTACACGGGGCAGAAAGTGGGGGCTAAATAAATATATGGCTACACACTAATGCTGGATGCTGGCACAGGTACACGGGCAGAAAGTGGGGATTAAATAAATATATGGCTACACACTAATGCTGGATGCTGGCACAGGTACACGGGGCAGAAAGTGGGGGCTAAATAAATATATGGCTACACACTAATGCTGGATGCTGACACAGGTACACGGGGCAGAAAGTGGGGGCTAAATAAATATATGGCTACACACTAATGCTTGATGCTGGCACAGGTACACGGGGCAGAAAGTGGGGGCTAAATAAATATATGGCTACACACTAATGCTGGATGCTGGCACAGGTACACGGGGCAGAAAGTGGGGGCTAAATAAATATATGGCTACACACTAATGCTTGATGCTGACACAGGTACATGGGGCAGAAAGTGGGGGCTAAATAAATATATGGCTACACACTAATGCTGGATGCTGGCACACGTACACGGGACAGAAAGTGGGGGCTAAATAAATATATGGCTACACACTAATGCTTGATGCTGACACAGGTACACGGGGCAGAAAGTGGGGGCTAAATAAATATATGGCTACACACTAATGCTGGATGCTGACACAGGTACACGGGGCAGAAAGTGGGGGCTAAATAAATATATGGCTACACACTAATGCTGGATGCTGGCACAGGTACACGGGGCAGAAAGTGGGGGCTAAATAAATATATGGCTACACACTAATGCTGGATGCGGCACAGGTACACGGGGCAGAAAGTGGGGGCTAAATAAATATATGGCTACACACTAATGCTGGATGCTGACACAGGTACACGGGGCAGAAAGTGGGGGCTAAATAAATATATGGCTACACACTAATGCTGGATGCTGACACAGGTACACGGGGCAGAAAGTGGGGGCTAAATAAATATATGGCTACACACTAATGCTGGATGCTGACACAGGTACACGGGGCAGAAAGTGGGGGCTAAATAAATATATGGCTACACACTAATGCTGGATGCTGGCACAGGTACACGGGGCAGAAAGTGGGGGCTAAATGAATATATGGCTACACACTAATGCTGGATGCTGGCACAGGTACACGGGGCAGAAAGTGGGGGCTAAATGAATATATGGCTACACACTAATGCTGGATTCTGGCACAGGTACACGGGGCAGAAAGTGGGGGCTAAATGAATATATGGCTACACACTAATGCTGGATGCTGGCACAGGTACACGGGGCAGAAAGTGGGGGCTAAATGAATATATGGCTACACACTAATGCTGGATGCTGGCACAGGTACACGGGGCAGAAAGTGGGGGCTAAATAAATATATGGCTACACACTAATGCTGGATGCTGGCACAGGTACACGGGGCACAAAGTGGGGGCTAAATAAATATATGGCTACACACTAATGCTGGATGCTGGCACATATACACGGGGCAGAAAGTGGGGGCTAAATAAATATATGGCTACACACTAATGCTGGATGCTGGCACAGGTACACGGGGCACAAAGTGGGGGCTAAATAAATATATGGCTACACACTAATGCTTGATGCTGACACAGGTACACGGGGCAATAAGTGGGGGCTAAATAAATATATGGCTACACACTAATGCTGGATGCTGGCACAGGTACACGGGGCACAAAGTGGGGGCTAAATAAATATATGGCTACACATTAATGCTGGATGCTGGCACAGGTACACGGGGCACAAAGTGGGGGCTAAATAAATATATGGCTACACACTAATGCTGGATACTGGCACATATACACGGGGCAGAAAGTGGGGGCTAAATAAATATATGGCTACACACTAATGCTGGATGCTGACACAGGTACACGGGATTGAAAGTGGGGGTTAAATAAATATATGGCTACACACTAATGCTGGATGCTGGCACAGGTACACGGGGCAATAAGTGGGGGTTAAATAAATATATGGCTACACACTAATGCTGGATGCTGGCACAGGTACACAGGACAGAAAGTGGGGGCTAAATAAATATATGGCTACACACTAATGCTGGAGGCTGGCACAGGTACACGGGATAGAAAGTGGGGACTAAATAAATATATGGCTACACACTAATGCTGGAGGCTGGCACAGGTACACAGGACAGAAAGTGGGGGCTAAATAAATATATGGCTACACACTAATGCTGGATGCTGGCACAGGTACACGGGGCAGAAAGTGGGGGCTAAATAAATATATGGCTACACACTAATGCTGGATGCTGGCACAGGTACACGGGGCAGAAAGTGGGGGCTAAATTAATATATGGCTACACACTAATGCTGGATGCTGGCACAGGTACACAGGGCAGAAAGTGGGGGGGGCTAAATTAATAAATGGCTACACACTAATGCTGGATGCTGGCACAGGTACACGGGGCAGAAAGTGGGGGGGGCTAAATAAATATATGGCTACACACTAATGCTGGATGCTGGCACAGGTACACGGGGTAGAAAGTGGGGGGGGGGCTAAATAAATATATGGCTACACACTAATGCTGGATGCTGACACAGGTACACGGGGCAGAAAGTGGAGTCTACATAAATGTATGGCTACACACTAATGCTTGATGCTGTAACACGTACACGGGGCAGAAAGTGGGGGCTAAATAAATATATGGCTACACACTAATGCTGGATGCTGACACAGGTACACGGGGCAGAAAGTGGGGGCTAAATAAATATATGGCTACACACTAATGCTGGATGCTGACACAGGTACACGGGGCAGAAAGTGGGGGCTAAATAAATGTATGGCTACACACTAATGCTTGATGCTGGCACAGGTACACGGGGCAGAAAGTGGGGGCTAAATAAATATATGGCTACACACTAATGCTTGATGCTGTAACACGTACACGGGGCAGAAAGTGGGGGCTAAATAAATGTATGGCTACACACTAATGCTTGATGCTGTAACACGTACACGGGGCAGAAAGTGGGGGCTAAATAAATATATGGCTACACACTAATGCTGGATGCTGGCACAGGTACATGGGGCAGAAAGTGGGGGCTAAATAAATATATGGCTACACACTAATGCTGGATGCTGGCACAGGTACACGGGATGGAAAGTGGGGGCTAAATAAATATATGGCTACACACTAATGCTGGATGCCGGCACAGGTACACGGGGCAGAAAGTGGGGGCTAAATAAATATATGGCTACACACTAATGCTGGATGCCGGCACAGGTACACGGGGCAGAAAGTGGGGGCTAAATAAATATATGGCTACACACTAATGCTTGATGCTGGCACAGGTACACGGGGCAGAAAGTGGGGGCTAAATAAATATATGGCTACACACTAATGCTGGATGCTTGCACAGGTACACGGGGCAGAAAGTGGGGGCTAAATAAATATATGGCTACACACTAATGCTGGATGCCGGCACAGGTACACGGGGCAGAAAGTGGGGGCTAAATAAATATATGGCTACACACTAATGCTTGATGCTGGCACAGGTACACGGGGCAGAAAGTGGGGGCTAAATAAATATATGGCTACACACTAATGCTTGATGCTGACACAGGTACACGGGGCACAAAGTGGGGGCTAAATAAATGTATGGCTACACACTAATGCTTGATGCTGTAACACGTACACGGGGCAGAAAGTGGGGGCTAAATAAATATATGGCTACACACTAATGCTGGATGCTGGCACAGGTACACGGGGCAGAAAGTGGGGGCTAAATAAATATATGGCTACACACTAATGCTGGATGCTGGCACAGGTACACGGGATGGAAAGTGGGGGCTAAATAAATATATGGCTACACACTAATGCTGGATGCCGGCACAGGTACACGGGGCAGAAAGTGGGAGCTAAATAAATATATGGCTACACACTAATGCTGGATGCCGGCACAGGTACACGGGGCAGAAAGTGGGGGCTAAATAAATATATGGCTACACACTAATGCTTGATGCTGACACAGGTACACGGGGCAGAAAGTGGGGGCTAAATAAATATATGGCTACACACTAATGCTGGATGCTGACACAGGTACACGGGGCAGAAAGTGGGGGCTAAATAAATATATGGCTACACACTAATGCTTGATGCTGACACAGGTACACGGGGCAGAAAGTGGGGGCTAAATAAATATATGGCTACACACTAATGCTGGATGCTGACACAGGTACACGGGGCAGAAAGTGGGGGCTAAATAAATATATGGCTACACACTAATGCTGGATGCTGACACAGGTACACGGGGCAGAAAGTGGGGGCTAAATAAATATATGGCTACACACTAATGCTGGATGCTGGCACAGGTACACGGGCAGAAAGTGGGGATTAAATAAATATATGGCTACACACTAATGCTGGATGCTGGCACAGGTACACGGGGCAGAAAGTGGGGGCTAAATAAATATATGGCTACACACTAATGCTTGATGCTGGCACAGGTACACGGGGCAGAAAGTGGGGGGCTAAATAAATATATGGCTACACACTAATGCTGGATGCTGGCACACGTACACGGGACAGAAAGTGGGGGCTAAATAAATATATGGCTACACACTAATGCTTGATGCTGACACAGGTACACGGGGCAGAAAGTGGGGGCTAAATAAATATATGGCTACACACTAATGCTGGATGCTGACACAGGTACACGGGGCAGAAAGTGGGGGCTAAATAAATATATGGCTACACACTAATGCTGGATGCTGGCACAGGTACACGGGGCAGAAAGTGGGGGCTAAATAAATATATGGCTACACACTAATGCTGGATGCCGGCACAGGTACACGGGGCAGAAAGTGGGGGCTAAATAAATATATGGCTACACACTAATGCTGGATGCTGACACAGGTACACGGGGCAGAAAGTGGGGGCTAAATAAATATATGGCTACACACTAATGCTGGATGCTGACACAGGTACACGGGGCAGAAAGTGGGGGCTAAATAAATATATGGCTACACACTAATGCTGGATGCTGACACAGGTACACGGGGCAGAAAGTGGGGGCTAAATAAATATATGGCTACACACTAATGCTGGATGCTGGCACAGGTACACGGGGCAGAAAGTGGGGGCTAAATGAATATATGGCTACACACTAATGCTGGATGCTGGCACAGGTACACGGGGCAGAAAGTGGGGGCTAAATGAATATATGGCTACACATTAATGCTGGATTCTGGCACAGGTACACGGGGCAGAAAGTGGGGGCTAAATGAATATATGGCTACACACTAATGCTGGATGCTGGCACAGGTACACGGGGCAGAAAGTGGGGGCTAAATGAATATATGGCTACACACTAATGCTGGATGCTGGCACAGGTACACGGGGCAGAAAGTGGGGGCTAAATAAATATATGGCTACACACTAATGCTGGATGCTGGCACAGGTACACGGGGCACAAAGTGGGGGCTAAATAAATATATGGCTACACACTAATGCTGGATGCTGGCACATATACACGGGGCAGAAAGTGGGGGCTAAATAAATATATGGCTACACACTAATGCTGGATGCTGGCACAGGTACACGGGGCACAAAGTGGGGGCTAAATAAATATATGGCTACACACTAATGCTTGATGCTGACACAGGTACACGGGGCAATAAGTGGGGGCTAAATAAATATATGGCTACACACTAATGCTGGATGCTGGCACAGGTACACGGGGCACAAAGTGGGGGCTAAATAAATATATGGCTACACATTAATGCTGGATGCTGGCACAGGTACACGGGGCACAAAGTGGGGGCTAAATAAATATATGGCTACACACTAATGCTGGATACTGGCACATATACACGGGGCAGAAAGTGGGGGCTAAATAAATATATGGCTACACACTAATGCTGGATGCTGACACAGGTACACGGGATGGAAAGTGGGGGTTAAATAAATATATGGCTACAAACTAATGCTGGATGCTGGCACAGGTACACGGGGCAATAAGTGGGGGTTAAATAAATATATGGCTACACACTAATGCTGGATGCTGGCACAGGTACACAGGACAGAAAGTGGGGGCTAAATAAATATATGGCTACACACTAATGCTGGAGGCTGGCACAGGTACACGGGATAGAAAGTGGGGACTAAATAAATATATGGCTACACACTAATGCTGGAGGCTGGCACAGGTACACAGGACAGAAAGTGGGGGCTAAATAAATATATGGCTACACACTAATGCTGGATGCTGGCACAGGTACACGGGGCAGAAAGTGGGGGCTAAATAAATATATGGCTACACACTAATGCTGGATGCTGGCACAGGTACACGGGGCAGAAAGTGGGGGCTAAATTAATATATGGCTACACACTAATGCTGGATGCTGGCACAGGTACACAGGGCAGAAAGTGGGGGGGGCTAAATTAATAAATGTCTACACACTAATGCTGGATGCTGGCACAGGTACACGGGGCAGAAAGTGGGGGGGGCTAAATAAATATATGGCTACACACTAATGCTGGATGCTGACACAGGTACACGGGGCAGAAAGTGGAGTCTAAATAAATATATGGCTACACACTAATGCTTGATGCTGTAACACGTACACGGGGCAGAAAGTGGGGGCTAAATAAATATATGGCTACACACTAATGCTGGATGCTGACACAGGTACACGGGGCAGAAAGTGGGGGCTAAATAAATATATGGCTACACACTAATGCTGGATGCTGACACAGGTACACGGGGCAGAAAGTGGGGGCTAAATAAATGTATGGCTACACACTAATGCTTGATGCTGGCACAGGTACACGGGGCAGAAAGTGGGGGCTAAATAAATATATGGCTACACACTAATGCTAGATGCCGACACAGGTACATGGGGCAGAAAGTGGGGGCTAAATAAATGTATGGCTACACACTAATGCTTGATGCTGTAACACGTACACGGGGCAGAAAGTGGGGGCTAAATAAATATATGGCTACACACTAATGCTGGATGCTGGCACAGGTACACGGGGCAGAAAGTGGGGGCTAAATAAATATATGGCTACACACTAATGCTGGATGCTGGCACAGGTACACGGGATGGAAAGTGGGGGCTAAATAAATATATGGCTACACACTAATGCTGGATGCCGGCACAGGTACACGGGGCAGAAAGTGGGGGCTAAATGAATATATGGCTACACACTAATGCTGGATGCCGGCACAGGTACACGGGGCAGAAAGTGGGGGCTAAATAAATATATGGCTACACACTAATGCTTGATGCTGACACAGGTACACGGGGCAGAAAGTGGGGGCTAAATAAATATATGGCTACACACTAATGCTTGATGCTGACACAGGTACACGGGGCAGAAAGTGGGGGCTAAATAAATATATGGCTACACACTAATGCTTGATGCTGACACAGGTACACGGGGCAGAAAGTGGGGGCTAAATAAATATATGGCTACACACTAATGCTGGATGCTGACACAGGTACACGGGGCAGAAAGTGGGGGCTAAATAAATATATGGCTACACACTAATGCTTGATGCTGGCACAGGTACACGGGGCAGAAAGTGAGTGCTAAATAAATATATGGTTACACACTAATGCTTGATGCTGGCACAGGTACACGGGGCAGAAAGTGGGGGCTAAATAAATATATGGCTACACACTAATGCTGGATGCTGGCACAGGTACACGGGGCAGAAAGTGGGGGCTAAATAAATATATGGCTACACACTAATGCTTGATGCTGGCACAGGTACACGGGGCAGAAAGTGAGTGCTAAATAAATATATGGTTACACACTAATGCTTGATGCTGGCACAGGTACACGGGGCAGAAAGTGGGGGCTAAATAAATATATGGCTACACACTAATGCTGGATGCTGGCACAGGTACACGGGGCAGAAAGTGGGGGCTAAATAAATATATGGCTACACACTAATGCTGGATGCTGGCACAGGTACACGGGGCAGAAAGTGGGGGCTAAATAAATATATGGCTACACACTAATGCTGGATGCTGGCACAGGTACACGGGGCAGAAAGTGGGGGCTAAATAAATATATGGCTACACACTAATGCTGGATGCTGGCACAGGTACACGGGGTAGAAAGTGGGGGCTAAATAAATATATGGCTACACACTAATGCTTGATGCTGGCACAGGTACACGGGGTAGAAAGTGGGGGCTAAATAAATATATGGCTACACGCTTATGCTGGATACTGGCACAGGTACACGGGATGGAAAGTGGGGGCTAAATAAATATATGGCTACACACTAATGCTGGATTCTGGCACAGGTACACGGGATGGAAAGTGGGGGCTAAATAAATATATGGCTACACACTAATGCTGGATGCTGGCACAGGTACACGGGCAGAAAGTGGGGATTAAATAAATATATGGCTACACACTAATGCTGGATGCTGGCACAGGTACACGGGATGGAAAGTGGGGGCTAAATAAATATATGGCTACACACTAATGCTTGATGCTGGCACAGGTACACGGGGTAGAAAGTGGGGGCTAAATAAATATATGGCTACACACTAATGCTGGATGCTGGCACAGGTACACGGGATGGAAAGTGGGGGCTAAATAAATATATGGCTACACACTAATGCTTGATGCTGGCACAGGTACACGGGGTAGAAAGTGGGGGCTAAATAAATATATGGCTACACGCTAATGCTTGATGCTGGCACAGGTACACGGGGCAGAAAGTGGGGGCTAAATAAATATATGGCTTCACGCTAATGCTGGATGCTGGCACAGGTACACGGGGCAGAAAGTGGGGGCTAAATAAATATATGGCTACACACTAATGCTGGATGCTGGCACAGGTACACGGGGCAGAAAGTGGGGGCTAAATAAATATATGGCTACACACTAATGCTGGATGCTGGCACAGGTACACGGGGCAGAAAGTGGGGGCTAAATAAATATATGGCTACACACTAATGCTGGATGCTGGCACAGGTACACGGGGCAGAAAGTTTGGGCTAAATAAATATATGGCTTCACTAATGCTTGATGTTGGCACGGGTACACGGGACAGAAAGTGGGGGCTAAATAAATATATCGGTACATACTAATGCTGGATGCTGGCACAGGTACACGGGATGGAAAGTGGGGGCTAAATAAATATATGGCTACACACTAATGCTGTATGCTGGCACAGGTACACGGGGCAGGAAGTGGGGGCTAAATAAATATATGGCTACACACTAATGCTGGATGCTGGCACAGGTACACGGAGCAGAAAGTGGGGGCTAAATAAATATAAGGCTACATACTAATGCTTATTCTTGGCGCAGGTACACAGGAAGGAAAGTGGGGGCTAAATAAATAAATGGCTACACACTAATGCTGGATGCTGGCACAGGTACACGGGGCAGAAAGTGGGGGCTAAATAAATATATGGCTACACACTAATGCTGGATGCTGGCACAGGTACACGGGGCAGAAAGTGGGGGCTAAATAAATATATGGCTACACACTAATGCTGGATGCCGGCACAGGTACACGGGGCAGAAAGTGGGGGCTAAATAAATATATGGCTACACACTAATGCTGGATGCCGGCACAGGTACACGGGGCAGAAAGTGGGGGCTAAATAAATATATGGCTACACACTAATGCTTGATGCTGGCACAGGTACACGGGGCAGAAAGTGGGGGCTAAATAAATATATGGCTACACACTAATGCTTGATTCTGACACAGGTACACGGGGCAGAAAGTGGGGGCTAAATAAATATATGGCTACACACTAATGCTGGATGCTGACACAGGTACACGGGGCAGAAAGTGGGGGCTAAATAAATGTATGGCTACACACTAATGCTGGATGCTGGCACAGGTACACGGGCAGAAAGTGGGGATTAAATAAATATATGGCTACACACTAATGCTGGATGCTGGCATAGGTACACGGGGCAGAAAGTGGGGGCTAAATAAATATATGGCTACACACTAATGCTGGATTCTGGCACAGGTACACGGGCAGAAAGTGGGGATTAAATAAATATACGGCTACACACTAATGCTGGATGCTGGCACAGGTACACGGGGCAGAAAGTGGGGGCTAAATAAATATATGGTTACACACTAATGCTTGATGCTGGCACAGGTACACGGGGCAGAAAGTGAGTGCTTAATAAATATATGGCTACACACTAATGCTTGATGCTGGCACAGGTACACGGGACAGAAAGTGGGTGCTAAATAAATATATGGCTACACACTAATGCTGGATACTGGCACAGGTACACGGGATGGAAAGTGGGGGCTAAATAAATATATGGCTACACACTAATGCTGGATGCTGGCACAGGTGCACGGGATCGAAAGTGGGGGCTAAATAAATATATGGCTACACACTAATGCTGGATTCTGGCACAGGTACACGGGGCAGAAAGTGGGGGCTAAATAAATATATGGCTACACACTAATGCTGGATGCTGGCACAGGTACACGGGGCAGAAAGTGGGGGCTAAATAAATATATGGCTACACACTAATGCTGGATTCTGGCACAGGTACACGGGGCAGAAAGTGGGGGCTAAATAAATATATGGCTACACACTAATGCTGGATGCTGGCACAGGTACACGGGGCAGAAAGTGGGGGCTAAATAAATATATGGCTACACACTAATGCTGGATGTTGGCACAGGTACACGGGGCAGAAAGTTAGGGTTAAATAAATGTATGGCTACACACTAATGCTGGATTCTATGCTTCTTTTCTTCCCCGCTGTGTAATTCTATTATTAAATATGCTAGACAAGTCTGTAAAAGAGCTGCAGTTCAGCTGCTTGTAAACATAATACATCTAGATGCAGGGAGAAAGGCATGTTATTCTGGGGGCTTTCTAGAGTAATTTTATGGGATTTTAAAATAAAAGGGCCAAAAGGCCAAGAATCAACCACTACGATCCAATCAGCTTTCAGATATGCCCACCCCCTGAGCCACTGTATCGGCAAGGTGCACACAGCGGATTTCAGTGCTGAAACATGTGAGTATGCATTTCGGCACACAATCCACCGCGCCTGCATGTTTAATACCCGTTATATAACTTATAATGTAGAGTTAGCGGGATGCAACCTGGATCCAAAAGCTGCGTTTAGCCCTACCCTGTGGCACTCACCCATTCAGAGCAAAGTTCTGCCTCAACACAACCTTCCTGCTACTGTTCCAAGTCCAGGCAAGAAAGAACCCGCAATGTTGCGCTAGGGAGTTTATTCATTTTTGAGGGAAGAGGAAGATGGGACAGACCTGCGGGATTCTAATGTGGTGCATTGTGGGGGTGCTGACAGGTCACAGAAAGGAAGGAGGACAGAGTTGGCATGAAGGGGAAGGTAACTGATAAGGCCAGAGACAGAGTCATCGGATGTAATAAAAGTATGACGGGCATTGGGAATGCTGGAATGTTGGGGTACAATAAGGCTATTGTGCTTTATAGAAGAGCCGGGGCCTTGCAGAGCCATAGCTAGAGCTTTCCATGTCCCTCTCCAGTTCACATCTAAAGAAAGCTATTGGCACTAGGGATGAGCTCATTTTTTTGCCCCACGTGGATTCACAGTAACATTCCACATTTCGCCATAGTGAAGTTTTTCCTTGAAACTGGGACATAAATTTTTTTTAATGTATTTGGAGAAAAAAAGACAAAATCAAAGACGCAATGTAAAATTGAGGGGAAAAAAGCGCCCATTGACTTAAATGATTTTTGAGTGAGAAAAAAATGTTGCACAACAAATGAAAAGAGTTGTGCGCATCAAAAAAAGTTGCGCGTTAGGAAAAAAAAGTTGCCCGCGTTTAAATACATCACATCTGTATGTCAAGAATCACTGATTTGGAAATTTTTTTCAAAAACAGGACATATTCGCTCATCACTAGTTGGCACCTCATTTATACTTCTGAAAGAATTGTGACTTGATAGGTATGGGGTACTTTATTTCTGAATTACACTTTTAACATTGCAAATAATTCACTCTACCATTTAAATTTTTATTCTTGCACCAACTAATATATATTTGTTTTAGTTTTAATATTGGTGTTTAGACACCAATTGGCTATAGGGCCCAACAGGGCCGCCATCAGGGGGGCACTGGGGGGACAATCATCCACGTTTCTAACTTTAAAGGGGGCCCGGCCGTGCTAGAGTTTTCTTAGGTCGGGCCCCCTTTAATCGAGTCCGGGCCCTGTCACTACTGGCGTCCGCCGCTATGTCCCGCTGCTCTCCGCTCCATCTGCACTTATATAAGGTTGCGCCCCATGCGTAGTGACGTCACACGCACGGGGCGCAACCTTTATAAAAGCGCAGATGCCGCAGACAGCAGTGGGACATAGCGGCGGACGTCAAGGAACCAGCAGGGGAGACAGCAGGGGGTGAGGAACTGAAGGATGCTTGGGGAGCTGGAGAAAGCAGGAGGACACTGGGGGGAGAACTGGAGGGTGATGGGGGAGTTGAAGGATATTAGGGGCTGAGGGGCTGGAGAAAGCAGCAGTATGCTTGGGGGGGCCTGGAGGAAGCAGAAGGACATGGGGGGGGGGAAACTGGCGGATGCTTGGGGGGCCTGGAGGAAGCAGGAGGACACTGGGGGGGGGGGGGGACTAGTGGATGCTTGGGGGGCCTGGAGGAAGCAGGAGAACACTGGGGGGGGGAACTGGAGGATGCTTGGGGGGGCCCTGGAAAAAGCAGCCGTATGCTTGGGCCCTGGTCTGGGGTGGAGCCAAAGGACACGGGAGGAAGCAGTAAGCAGCGGGGAGCGGGCCATAGTATGAGTAATTTGGGGGAGGACCAACAATGTTTTAGGGGGGCCCTGGCTACCAATGTTTTAGGGGGCCCTGGCTACCAATGTCTGTGTGTACTTTGTATTGATGGGAGGGGTCACTGGGGGAGGGGCCATTGGGGGCGTGGGAGGGCCTAGAAAATTTAGTTGTGAGGGGCCCCGTGATTTCTGATGGCGGCCCTGGGGCCCAAGTCTAAAGAGCTAAAGGGGTTTCTCCTGCTTGGGTGCTATTCTCCTGCCTACCACAAGGGGGGCTGCTGAGAACATTGGGCAGCACACAAGATTTTTGAGCCCTTTCTGAACTCTATCATGCTGAGATCTTCAGGTACAACATAAGGCAGCCTACAGGAGACCTGCTTTTTGGAAGGGTAAGGGGTCTGGGGTTTCAGAGATCAGTGTATTTATTGGATTTGACGCTATGGTTCTCACTGCTTCTCACTGTGTGTATAATTAGTGTATTTTGTGTGGTGTTAACAAAGTGTTCATTTCCCATTTCCCAATCTTCCAGGCATGTGTGGAGTTAATGGAGCGGTACATCAGGGTAGGGGCCCATTTCTGGCCAGACTATACAGGTGGGGGCACATACCATGAGCAGGAGAGAAGGAGGATCAGAGAGGAGCTGCAGGGGGTGAGTATGGAGAGAAATCCCTCTATATTAACCCTTAGCAGTGTGTTTGCTCCCTGCTGTCTCTCTTCAGCCCCCTCTGCCTCTGCCCCCTACCAACTCCCTGGTAAGGATGATGGCACACTAGGAGATTAGTCGCCCGCAGTAAATCTGCGCTACCGCCGGCGACTGCTCTCCTGAAAATGCTTTCCCATTGGCAATAATGTAAATCACTGGGGGGAAACGTACGCGCTGCTTCCGGTTTCTCAAGTCGGCCAAAGATTCCCCGCGAGGCAACTTAGGAAAGCGGAAGCGCATTGTAGGTTTCCCCACCGGCGATTTCCATTATTGCCTGTGAGAAGGGAACTAGGGACGTTTCTTCGCCCGCGGTATCTCAGTTTATCGTAAGAAAACGCCCTGTGTGCCGGTGCCCTAACCCATTAATAGTTTATCATTTCCTGCTACACATTTACAAAGCCTCTTTTGCCTCTGCCCCCAGACATGGCACTATTAACCCCTTGATAAGATTAGAGCTCACTGACCCATCTGTGCTTCAGCAGCTCCGTATTCTCATTATCCTTAGTCGCTATTGCTGAACAGTTAGCATAGTTACAGCACAGCAGAGTGAGGGACTGTTCGGCTATAGAGAATAAGAATAATTATAATACGGAGCTGCTGAAGGGGCTTTAGCCATGCTGTTGCATTGTGGCCTTTGGAGCAAAGCAATATTCTACTTCCTTCCAATCATTACAGTACAGTAGATACTTATATAGTAGGTTCGTTGCCCTCATATCTGTATCTATGGCTCCCTGTATGTTTTTTAGCTCCATTAGGAATATATTAACCAATTAAGTCCTGCCGCGGAACCCACTCAACTCCTTGCACAGATTTTAACCTATTCATTTTTCAACTAATGCCCTCTGTCAGCAACACCACTGAGTTTTACCTCACCCTACCTTTACCTTACCTACCCATTTTTATCTGCCCCCAGCAGTGTTAATTTCTCCGTTACACAATTGGTCAGTCACCTTTAGCAGAATGAAGCATAGGAGCCCCCCCCCCACTGAGTATTTTTAAATCTTTTCTTTTAAACTTCCCCATACAGGGGTACATAGTATAACTGTGGGATAGTGAGTATAGTAAGGCAAGATGGTATCAGGGGTACAGAGTGTAACTGTGGGATAGTGAGTATAGTAAGGCAAGATGATATCATGGGTACAGAGTATAACTGTGGGATAGTGAGTATAGTAAGGCAAGATGGTATCAGGGGTACAGAGTGTAACTGTGGGATAGTGAGTATAGTAAGGCAAGATGGTATCAGGGGTACAGAGTGTAACTGTGGGATAGTGAGTATAGTAAGACAAGATGGTATCAGGGGTACAGAGTGTAACTGTGGAATAGTGAGTATAGTAAGGCAAGATGGTATCAGGGGTACAGAGTGTAACTGTGGAATAGTGAGTATAGTAAGGCAAGATGGTATCAGGGGTACAGAGTGTAACTGTGGGATAGTGAGTATAGTAAGGCAAGATGGTCTCAGGGGTACAGAGTGTAACTGTGGGATAGTGAGTATAGTAAGGCAAGATGGTCTCAGGGGTACAGAGTGTAACTGTGGGATAGTGAGTATAGTTGTAATCCTAAGCACATTAGGCATTAAACTGTTCGGGGTCCTGTGGCGCTGCCATTCATTTTTAGGGAGAAATGATGTAAAATGCAAGCTGTAAGGTGATGTTTAGGTGCTGCTTCAAAGCGCTAATTTACGAAGAGTTTTGCAACTTAGTAGTTTGGAATAGAGAGACGTGGTTACCCCGTTCAGATTCACCCTAACGTGTAGTGTCCAAAAATATTTGGCTTTCTTCTGTAAAGTTGGGGATATTTTTGTCACTTTTCTATACCCTTATGTAATGCTGTACATACCGGCACTAAACTGCCCAGCACTTCCCTTTAGCCCGGCACGTTTGCGGAACTTGCACCTCAGTTTGAGCGCATACCTGCTTTCTCCAGATGGTGGCGCCATTGGGCCGCAGTTGTGTCAGGCACATCACCATCTCTCCGGCTCATGTGGAATTGTAGGGGGGTAAAAATGCTGAGTTTGGGCTAAAATACAACATGGTTACTTAAAATGGCACTTTGTATGCCGCACTTCCGCTTATAAATGACCCCTGCGGCATTCTTGGTTTCGCTTGTAGATTTGTTCCACTGTTATTAAGGGGGAAGTTGACCTTTAAATTAGCATTAAGTGTGATGTACAAAGTTATATTCCAAAACAGTTTGCAGTTAGTCTTTATTTTCTAGCTTTCCTATTATTTAGCTTTTTGTTCAGCTGAGTGTCTTGGCGTTTCAACAGACAGCTAGTTGCTAGGTCCAGTTTTCCCTAGCAACCCAATTTTGGTTTGAAAGAGAGAAAGGAATATGAATAGGAGAGAAATATTAGTAGTACAGTCAAACCCTTAGTTCAGCTCCTGCACAGGGTACAATGGCGCTACCCAAACAAAGCTGTACATGGGGTGGGTACGCAGGTTGGTAACATCTTGCCCTACTGACGCCATCTTGTTCTGCTGAACCTATGTTACCTTCCGCTGCTGCTGTGCAGGAACCTTCTGTGCTTGGGGGAACTCGCATGAATGGTCCTGCAGCTCCAGTGGCTTTGGTGCTACAACTCCCAGTACCCTGCATCCACCATAAGGCAATGTTTTATATACATAGTACATAGTATTAATGGGAAGGAGCACACACAGAGCAGGTGAATGCTGCTTGCTTAGACTTTATTTTAGTGTTGCCAGGATGCTTGAAAAAGGTGCAGGTCTCCCCAAAACACGCCCCAAACTACAATAAAGTATAAGTAGAATGAAGCTGCTAGTTGTGTGCTCCATCTATGCTCGGCCCAGGGCACGGGCACTTGTTTGTCTGCTTGTACTGCCGTATATAAACTGCTCTGCCCGGCTAGTAATGGGAATCCCATAGGTAGCAGCACCGGCGATTTTGTCTGAACATGAGCAGCGTTGGGGTTTAATATCGTTTCCATTGCTGCAAATATCTGGCAGTGGTGCGGATTCCTGGCACGCTATTGGCAAGCAGAGAGCGGATCCCACTCTGGGCTGTTACCCCTCTGTACATTACTGGGGGCTATTCTTCATAACTAAATGATGGGAATAATAGCATGTAACAAACTGGGATACACACGCGGGGCACAGTATTAACCCTTTCTCCTCTGTAGCTTTACTTCTAGCAGTAATTGTGTTACTCTTCTATAAAACTGTGTTAGTAACAGAATTGGGTCTCAGTTTGGGGCAGAGATAGGACAGGGGGGCAACGCTGGCATATTAAAGTGAAAGAGTTGGGTTTTGCTTGTATCGCTGTTGATTGTTATAATAAACGCAGGCCAAGTATCAGCCAATCCGCTGGCATGGGCCTGGGTGCCACACACAGCGGGTAATAAGTCCCATCTGGCAGTAGCTTAAAGCTTTAGGGGAATGTTGATGTTACGCCATGCTGGTGTTTGTATCAAGCAATGCTAGGAAGGTCTTTATTCTGCTCTTGTATACGGCGCGGTGCCACAGGGGTTCTGCCCGCTGCTGCTTCCCGGTGCCTCATTCAGTTGCACCTGGTTCAGATGGCACCGGCAGGACTAGGGATCCATATATTTTGAAAAGGGAATGGATTTGATACATACAAAAGCGTTACCTGTTTGTCGGAAATCAGAAGGATTTCCCTTCCCCTCAGTATGGGGGTTCCATAACATGGGTGGGTTCTGTGCTTTACTGCTCACCTGGCAATATTCTGTGTATCCAGGGAATATGGCTGCATAGTAACCCTACAGGAGCAGGTTTTGTACCCACAGGCACCTTCACATCTGCCCAATGAATATTGTGTTGTGCATTTTACCCTTCAGTGATTTGGTCTCAGGGCTGGATGCCATGATGGGGAATGATGGGAGGATGCCAAGAATGCCCATTATAAACAGAAGCTCAGCCCGTTAGCCCGGTGTGAGAATGCTTGGTGGAGCAGCCATACCCGCAGGAGGACTGGTGTGTGTCACTCACAGGTACTGAAGTGCTGGGGGGTGTAAGGAATCAGACTGACACATACAGTGGGAAGCAGGGTTTCTTATAAAGCAGCAACATGTGTACATTTCTCTTTCTTTCTTCTTTCACTTTTCAGTGTCTCTACTTTGCTGATTTGTTCTATTCTCACAGTCTCCCCCCTCTATGTGTTTCCCCTTCCAAATGAGCCCAATACCCAGAATAAAGACACACACACGGCTTGATGGTTCATCTGTGAAAATCACAGTTTTATTAATAATACAAATAATAAATTGTGTTTTTCATTGATTCTGAGGAAGGCAAAAAAAACCTCTGAGAAGCTTTGAGCCAATCTGCTTCATTAGAGGGAAAAATTCCTTCCTGACTCCTTAACGGCAATCGGATTTGCTCCCAGAATCAATGCCTTCACCCTGCTTGCCATAATCAAGGGAAGCAGGGTGAGGGAAACAAGGGAATATGGTAGCATACACACCATTCCATTGGGCCCCAGGCAGCCTGCAGACCCCGGCTCCTGCAGTCTGAGGGATGGATGGAAAGGGAATGCAGTTTTTACCAAGCACCTTAAGGTGCTCTTGTGTATGAACCATATTTTAGATGAAAGGAGGAGCACCGCTGGTGGAATTACGGTGGATGGGAGTGCAGGCACCGCTGGTGAAATTACGGTGGATGGGAGTGCAGGCACCGCTGGTGGAATTACGGTGGATGGGAGTGCAGGCACCGCTGGTGGAATTACGGTGGATGGGAGTGCAGGGACCGCTGGTGGAATTACGGTGGATGGGAGTGCAGGCACCGCTGGTGGAATTACGGTGGATGGGAGTGCAGGCACCGCTGGTGGAATTACGGTGGATGGGAGTGCAGGGACCGCTGGTGGAATTACGGTGGATGGGAGTGCAGGCACTGCTGGTGGAATTGCGGTTGATAGGAGAGAAGGTGGATCTGGGCAGATCTTAGCTTTTGCCTTTTAGTTCCGAGGGCCACCTGCAAAAATCAAACAAAAGAACTTATTTATACCTTAGCAAGCGATATCCCTGGAGAAACCCTATTACACTTAGGGGCACATTAATATCAAATCGGGCGCTGAAGCAAAATTAAAACACTGAACAAGTGGGTTTTTTCCCCACAACGTTGGCATCTTACATGAGCTTCACACATTGCACAAAATCTGAGAATTGCAATTGATTTCAGTCCATCAGCCCCTTTCCATTACAAAATAGCCATCATTTAGGGAATATTTCCATTTCAGCAAACAGCATAGAAAGAAGAAAGGGAAAGAAGGATGGATTCTATACTGCACCTTAATATCTCTCGCTGTTCCGCGTCAGGATGACCTTGTTGATAGCCTCTAGGTCTTTGTAGAGGCCCTTTAGGTGGGCTTTGATGTACCTGTAGTCCCCTCGGAAGTCGGCCTTCAGGCGAAATTGCCACCACTTTGTGATCTTCACACAATCTCTGGCCATCCACAGATCATAGAGTGCCATCCTGATGTCTCCTCTTATCTGTTCCCTAATGCACTCCAAATAGGGACCCGCCCGTGGATCTTCAAAATCCCTGATCTCGAAGATGTCCCGATCAGGGGGGATCCACCATGAGATCTACAGAAATGCAGGAAACAAGAAGACATTAAGGTCTCCAGCAGGTTTTCTTTAATCCTCAGTAATAATAATTAGAATTTCTTAGCCCACATACCACAGCAATGTGTATTTATTAGCACTAGGGGCGCTTACCTTCCATAGCGGTACTCGTAGTACTGCCGGCTGCTGGCACTCATGCCCATCTCTGCTGCCTCTGTCATATAAAATAGAGATTTGGGAAGGTTAGAGTTAATCTAAAGATGTCAAATTAAAAGACCCCAAATAAACACAGTAAAGATCAGAGTTAGGGGTAGAACTCCATGGATGTGCCTCTTGTTTAACCTCATCTACTATGTAATACATATTGCAGAGGGAAAAATGCTGGTTCCTTACCAGGTGAACCACAATGGGTCCGGCAGGTTCTTCTTGTTCTTCTGCTGTGGAGAAAAGGTGTAGTCTATAAAAAGACTTTTGTGTGTCTTCTTCTGTATCTTCTTCTATATCGCAAGGATGGTAGGAGTCGCTGCAAATCTCTCAAATCGCTCTATTTCTCAAGTCTCTCAAATCGCTCTATTTCAGGAGAGAGAAGAGACTGTGAGCTCTTGTGATCCTCTCTGCCATTTATAGCAGTATATACTAGGGTTCCCTTTCTGTATCCCTCCCAGTTGTACTGCGCTACTGAATATGTTTGCTGCTCTATAAATAACCAGTAGCACCAATTATTAGAAGCTTTAATAGAATGAAGAATTTGATTGGGAGAGATACAAAAGTTTGGTGCAAAGAAGGGCTCTGGACAGTGCTGCCAACCAAGCGTGGGTCCTGGTGTCACAGTGCATTTAGGGGGCTGTACAGGCTGATGGGAAAAGATCAACCCCATTCATTTCTGTGCCAATTGCTTTGCTTTGCAAGGAAAAATGTATTGAAATGTATTCAGTTAAATGTTAAGGTTGCTACATGAGAGCAGGGCAGATACCCGGGGCAAAGGGGCAGAACTCTAAGGAGCCTGTCAATACTGGGAGGAAAAATGTATGTATTGTATGGCCTCCAAATGTTTATGGGGTCCCCAGTCAAAAAAAAATATATGTATTTGCTGCAGAACTGCAAAACTGCCAAACCCTGTGTCTGTGTCTCCCAACCAGCGCTAAGATTAATGTCATCTCTAAAATTCTCCAAATTCACTAAAATCTGTGAGAGGAGCAACATCCGCTAGTCTAGGGGGGCATCACCCAACTATTTCCCATCTTTTTTTAGCTAAAATAAGGGTTATTTGGCAAAAAATCTCTCAGAGGGGATTCAGACTTACCTCTCGCCACAAAGTCAACCAACGGACAAACCCAACTGTCACATTGCTGTGTGTGAAGTCATCTCTGGTCACATGTCATGAAATGTTTTTTTGTCATAACATTTACAGACAACTTTAAAACCATTGGGTTTTTGTAACACTACAAAAGAGTTTCTGAGTGGGGCTTCCCTTTAATGTTACTGCTAAATACATGGTGATAGCGAGTGGCAGAATAAATATATAAAGAGACAACAAATAGAGCATCTGATGAAATCCAGATTTCTTTGTGACAAGGCACCTAATAAAGACAATATTGATATTAGACAGGAACGTTAGAGATAAGCTGTTTGCATCTCCTGCCTATAGCCCATTTTATTCAGATTTGGCTACATTTTGATAGCTATTGCTATGCAAATTGTAGATATATAATATATATTATTGCACTCACGGTACATGTATTATTCATTTAACGGCCCTTTTCTCTTAATATGTTATTACTGACTTGTGTGTTATCTGAAAAAAGTTGCGAAGATTGTGAATCATTGCTGGTGGCAGAAATATATGAAACAATGTATAAATACTAAATGACTGATATGATGATGTGTCGTGTTTATAATGAAACTATCCAACGCATTGAAACAATATATTTATTTAAACCAGACTGGCCGTACAGGACATCCCAGTAAAGTCCCATTCAATGGGGTTTGTTATGATTTGAGGTTGTGACAGGGGTTGAGGGACATCTAGATCAGAGAGAGGGCCTGAGAGGGGGCTTCTAATTCCAATATTACTATAACGCACCGTTTAGGCCTGCTGGGAAATGATTGAGTGGGAATGTAAGGGATTGGGGAATTTCATGCATTTAAAAGCAAAATATCCAGGCTCCTAAATTTACATTAAGAGCAGTTAAGAATCTGAACGGATGGAATTGATAGATGGATTGTACGATTGAAGCAACTGTTATTGAGAGTGTTAGTGGGAGATGTAACCCAGGGCTGTGCTCAGGCCGGAGGGGTAACTTTAGGGCTTGCCCCCTCTTGGGGTCTGGAATGATAGTTTAAATATATGTTTATGAAAATGTCTTGAAATGATATTCTGTGGAGCCCACTAACTTCTGTTTATGCGCTACAGTGCTGTTTTGGGGCTTATTATTGCCCATGGCAATTTAGCTAAAATAAACCTCATACACATATTGTTTTTGTTTATTTCACAACATATGTTCCTTAGGGAGAAGATGCTGAAATGTGGATGTGCGCATATATGGGGTACAAGCTGAGCACAGAGAGCTGTCAGAGTAACATTTTAGCCCAAGCGCAGTGTAAGTGCCTGGCAGGTTTCTGATCTGAAGGCAGGCTGCCCTGCTTGTATTGGCTCAAATTATATATTTAATGGAAGCGCTTTGTGGGTCTGTTCAGAAATTCAGAGGTTTGTAGCTATAGAAATCTATATAACTGGGGATTTCTATCCTTTTAGTATTATGTAGCGAGTCATATTCTGAGACAATTTGCAATTGGTCTTCATTTTTATTATTTGTAGTTTAATTCAATTTTTGTTTAGCAACTTTCAGATTGTCAACAACTGTCTGGTTGCTAGGTTGCTTACCTTAGCAACCAGAAGTGGTTTGAATGAGAGACTGATATATGAGTAGGAGGAGACAAAATAGAAATAGAAGAAATAGAAAAAAAGAGTTATAAAAGTAACAATAGAGCTGTAGCCTCACAGAGCAATAGTTTTTGGGCTCTTGGGTCAGTGACCCCCATTTGAAAGCTGCAAAGAGGTTGAAGAAGAAGGCAAATAATTAGCACAGTATAAAGAAATAAATAATAAAAACCAATCAAAGATTTGCTTAGAATTGGCCACTCTATAGCATACTAAAAGTTTAGTAGCATGTTGATCCAGGGACTTGGGTTTCCATCTGGCTGATGTTTCACGGCTCTAGCTGGTAAAATATCGGCCAAGGCCTGGACCGGAATTAGCGGAAATGTACTTGGGTCTGTCGAGGGGGGTGGGGGGAGGAGATTTGTAGTGTTACTTGGAGCTATAAATTCCTGGTGGGACAGAATGCTGCCCGTCTCCCCCTGTGCCATTACCCTTAGACTGGGTCACTGTTTTACTTTGTATTTTGTGAGATCAGTTTCCTGCGGGATCTGTAGGGCTGCGCAGTGATCAGTCAGATCCTTACCGTACTCTAGCGCTCACATTCTGTATTCCCTTCTACTGTTCTGCCGTAATGAGCCGAGTATATTAACGTCAGTGAATTGTTCTCTCAGGTAAAAAGCAACTCAGACACAGGGGGAAGATAGAATCTCCTAGAGCTCCATGAGGCGTGAGAACCTTGCTTCTGGGGCAGCAAACAGTCACCATTGGTAAGTTTAAAGGGCAAGGAAACCCAGACTCAACCAATGCTCCTTATTACTTATTTATTAGGTTATTATTTCATTTCATGGCTACTGTGTATGCGCGGGAGAGTGAATACAAGTGACCAAATTATCTTTGCTTGACTGTTATAATGCTGGTTCTTTCATTCTCCATGATTTCAGCGGAATATCCATAGAAGGATAAGCCTTCTTGTTCTGTGGCCTCAACATGAAGGCCAGTGAGGGTCAATTGGGAAGACTGGCCATTTGCCCTCCTAGATGCACCTGAAAGCCCAGCAGTTCAGTTGGGGAGACATTTAGGCTCAATATGTAATTGCTGCCCTTGATATTCCTGACACAGTAAATGACCCACTATATCTGTGCTTATTTCCTTAGTTGAGGTGGGGCCATGACCAGAGGTTGGACCTTCATGGAGCGGCTCGGTCAATTGTTGAACCTTTGAGAGGAGCTTGAAATGAAACTTCTGACAAGCACTGCCCTAAGGTAAGATGGTGGCACAAGAGGAAGGTCTTGTTCTTCCTCCAGTATCTGGGTCCAATGAAAGGCTCAGTGATCAGATCGGCCCTATTTGGCCCAGAATGTGGATCTGTTTGGCATCAGACTCACAAATGTGTATTTAGTAGATGTAAAATCCAAATGACGGTAAACTAGATTTATTTACTATGGTATGAGCACTCTGGCCTCTGCACTAGGAAGGGGCTCCCAGTGTGGGGGCCAATGCACTGGATATGGTGAAACAGTTTTTAGGGAAAAGGGATTCTTTAAGATATGATATGCAGTTAGGGTTACCAGACTAGAAAATCCAGTTGGAAGGGCTGCGCTGATTACAATTTCTTCAACATGCCCTTCAACATGCATGTATTATATATGTACCTGAATTTTCAAGTGACCTGTAAACTGTGCCCTTAGCCTTTGCCCTTTGTTGGTCAGATAGCTGCAATGGGCTCTGCCATCAGTGGGCCTGGTAGCTCAGAGCTGCTGGAATAAGTTTCCCCACATTGTCATGTTATTTTTACAGCAGCAGAACACTTAATAATGCATTGTTTCAAGAAAATACTTGCTATGCTGAGTATTCACAATATAAAACTCTCTGCATTTGTACATTACAGAGTCCAACTGCTGTTATTTAACTACTGTACATTTGGGGCAGATTTAGCAAAATATGAGTTTAATACAAATTTACCCACATTCTATTCATTCCCATAGGATTTTTTGAAGTGTATTTATCAAAAGATAAAAGTTTGAGTTCACCATTTGATAAATAAAAAGTCTAAAAATCCCAAAGGAATGAATAGAAAGTAGGTGAATTTTCCTGTGGTGGGCTCACACTTTAATAAATCTGCCCCTTAGTAATGAACTGGAGGTCATTCCAGCAGCGCCCGGCCAACTCGGCCGCCTCTGCGTACAGCTTTAGGGTAACGGCACAGAGGCAGATTCAGGATATTTTGTCGACTAAGCAATTGCAGCTCAGTGTGTGGCCAACAAATTGCTCAAAATCACCCACATTATTGTCCGTGCAATCACCACAAAATGACTGTCACGTGGCCCCCGGTCCAGGCAATTCCCATGGAAACAAATGGGGGTGATTCCAAGCGTTTTTACCATTAGTCTGTACAGCCCACTTTGTGACAAACTGCATATTGTGTTGGAACTGCATATTGTGTTGAGCTGTCTGCTTGATCAGAATGGTTTTGTTCTTTCTGCTTCCAGGTTGGATCTGGCTGAACTGTCTATGGGAGATAAAGGCACAGGATCACAGGTGCATGATGGGAAAGCGATTCACATTTGAATCCTGAGCGAGAAGGAGCCATGTGAGCAAGTCGTATTGTTTGGTGTTCGGGCCGCGCAGCGC
The DNA here is from genome assembly GCF_000004195.4 of Xenopus tropicalis. Taxonomy (NCBI): domain Eukaryota; kingdom Metazoa; phylum Chordata; class Amphibia; order Anura; family Pipidae; genus Xenopus; species Xenopus tropicalis. The sequence continues at coordinate 17,803,346 of NC_030684.2, forward strand.
AGGAGGAGTTCCATCACTATACCATTAACTGAGAGACTTCAAAACCCAATAGGACTTTGCCTGGGAGTCCTGCCTTTGTACCTATTGTGACCAGCCATTCTGGAACCCTGCTCCGCTGTGTAGGAGTTTTCTAGTGCATTTTCTGCTGAGCCATGGGAAGCCTTTTTTTTCTGCTTGCTGTGACCCAAGGTTTGTATACTAGACTCTGCCTTGCCTGCTGCCTGCCCTGACGGCCAACTTCCAATCTGTATCTTCCAATAAAATCAAGACTTGTTTCTTTCAAATTCCTGACCTTTATTTGGAATGCTTATCATCCAATTTGAATTAAAATCTAGTATTTCAGCTACTTTTTTCTGTCTCACATGCTCTGTGAGCAATAATGTATCTTTTCTGCACAATTGTGGAGTGGTTGCTTAGTGCACAGCTTAGAGGTAACATATAAATAATTGGATGTAGTCAGAGAAGAGGATCCCCTGAGCTAGAATATGAGCAGCCAATAGTGACAACAAGAAGTGTTAGTAGGCATAGGTATCCATGCAAGTGTGGAGCATGAAGGGTCACTTGTACGTAGGGTGTACTCAACAGAACTGTTGGGTATAGTTGCATGCAAAGTAAGACCTACCTGCCACCACCTAGCAGTCACTTTGTATTTGTAGCTCAGCAAGATCCCAGAGGGAGGCAATGGATTTTGTGCACCCTCATAATAGGCTAGAAGACTCATGAGTAAATGGCGCACATAGTGCCAAGTGCTTTTTGGATGCAATTTGCTATTTTCCCCCACAATTACAGCATCATTGTGCCTGTGTGCCAAGCTGCGAATGATGTTATTAACGGCAATAGCATGGGATTATGAACAGTCAGTAGTGCTGATTGCCAGCCCCCTAGTGGAACCCTGAAAATGCCCCAGCTTGAAATGATTCCAGGGTTCTCTTGCATCAATTCCTACACTTGTGCATATCATTCATTAGAGCAGGCTGGTTGGGCACATTAGTGCTCCCACAAGTACTCGCTCGTTTGCACATTAGCGCTCCCCGCGAGTAGCAAGTACACGCAAGTGCAAGGAGCATGTATGGGGCGAGTACCTTTATGAATGCTGTTGATGTTTTTTCAAATATAGAGGGGGTTTGCCAGGTCGGCCTTTGGTATTGCACTTGTAATCCTGTCTCAGTGTGCACTAATGAATCAGGTCCATAAATATTTGGACAGAGACAACTTTTTTTCTAATTTTGGTTTTGTACAACTGACATTTTTATGGCAATCGTTTTGTTCACCCCGCTGAATTAAAGCTAAAAGTCTCAACTGCATCTGAGTTGTTTCATTTAAAATTCATTGTGATCCCATTTGGTTGTAATAGGATTCCTCACTGGGGAGGGGTGGCAAGGGGGGGACTTACTGGATAACTATATTTTTTTGAATAACAGCAGATTTCTCATATTTGACAACTGTTATTAATATTTTTTCCTCTCAGTAAACTAACTGCCTGCGTGTCAGTGGCCCTCTTGCCCACCCAGCCATTTGCCTTGTATGCCTATACCGTGGCCATTACTCAATTCTATAGAGAAGAAATGGAGGAAAGGATAGATAATAGTATGAAAAAAGAAGTAATTAAGAGACTACAGAAAGTGAGTGAACAGAAAGGGGAGAGTGGGCCTAAGGTCTAAGCCAGTGATCCCCAACCAGTGGCTCCGGGGCAACATGTTGCTCCCCAACCTTGGATGTTGCTCTCAGTGCCCCAAACCAGGGAGTTATTTTTGAATTCCTGACTTGGGGCAAGTTTTGGATGAATAAAAACAAGATTTCCTACCAAATAAGTCCCTGTAAGCTGATAGAGTGCATAGAGGCTGCCTAAATGGCCAACATTTTATTTTTTACTCAGGTAAGTTTTAATTGAGAAAGCCTATAACAATGCAAACTGACAATTGAACAATTGCTTCTGAGCGTTTATAACTCGGAGCTTAGTGTTTACACCCACATCGCAGAAAGATTATTTTACAGAGCATCAACATTTTA
>NC_030684.2:17806355-17927331 GCF_000004195.4 Xenopus tropicalis
ATAAAAAATCAGCATGTTAAATCAGGAAATGGCTTTATTTATGGCAAGTTTGGTAACAATGAAAATTGTCCTCCAAATGATTTATCTGAAGGTCAAAGAGTGGAGGAGAAAGCAATGGTCTCCTACTGTGGGCTTTGGAACAGAACCTTAGTAACATGGCCGCTTTGTATCTGCAATGCCTCTCGGATAAAATCTATCTCTATCCAAATTGTTATTAACTAAATTCTAAAAAGGAGAACCCTGACTGGTCTGCAGGGTCTGGAGGAGACATAACACGCACTTTGATATTCTCTTGAAGTGCTCTGAGGACTTTGCAACATTAGTAAGCAGTGTATTGGGAACAACCCTAGTGAGGGAAAAGGGGAGGATCATTTTCCAAACCCAGAGATTATATACATGAATTATATGGGTAGCCTCTCCTCTTAAAGGAGAACCACAGACTAATCCCTGCCAAAGAAATATTTAGGGGAAATAATATATAAACTGATTTTGTATTATTTTGTGACGAGACATGCTTCCCCTTTAAGTGGGAGTGGAAGTTGTACCTGTTGGGCAGAGGAGCAGCCTATGTGCAATTTGTCTTAAATGACTGTGTGTTTCCCACAAACACATTTGGTCTAATTTACCCTTTCTCTTGTGGAGAGACATTTATCCGCCCCCAATGTACTCTGGGACAGTGCTGCCTATCATACGCCCCTCCTTCAGTGGCATCCCATGTGCCGGCCTATAGACTCACATAGCAGCACATCACAATAAAACCCAGTAGCAGTTTTCTTTAATACATTTTTGTAATTTATTATATATGTATTTTTACAATCTTGGGCTTTTTGTAGTTGATTTTGCTTTGGGTGTTTGAGGCATTACACATTATTATACACTTTGGTTCATTTGCCAATATGCATTACTCCATTTAGTAACCTCCCCCAGGTAATTGAAATCAGTCTCCTCTTAGCACAAATCCAGTTCCGCTTCCTGCTTCCGGCTGTTCCATTTCACATTCCCAAGCAGAGGGGCGGGGCTTAACCCAGAATGAGAGTCACTGAAAGCCTTTCACACCCGACTGAGTTCTATGGAGCGCTGGAGAGCTGAAGCAGGTTTGGACAGCAGGGGGCGCTGCTCTTTCATTCACTCACTTTTATTACTGCAGCAGTGAGACTTCCGGAAGCTTTCTCTGTTGGTTCCAAGTTCCGGCCTCTGCCTTGTATTGTGAAAAAGAAGAAAGAGGGTCAGATTGGAGGGGGTTCTCTGGCCTCTGCTTTAGCCACCGCCCCACATTCATCCTAACAACCTTGGGCAGAAAACCAGAAAAATACAGTTACCAGAAAAGGTAAAGTCTCTCATGTGGGGTGGGGGAAACAATTAGGAGATGGTAGGAAACTGATGAGAGTAATTCAATTTACACAAAAAAAAAAAATGTTATTTATAGTTATGGTTCCCTAGTATGGCCCATATAGCTATTACAGCCGTGTTTGCTCTACCAAGGAGGAAACCACATGGGTGTGTGGCACATTGGCACAGAAGGGTTTTTCTTTTTTTTTTTTTTTTTTATTATTTATTGTTTTTATTGGTGAATAAAATAAAATTAACATAAAAAAAAAAAAGTTACATTGATCTTACATTATACCATATGAAGTATAAAGAAACAAGGTACAAAACGTGCCCAAAGCACTAGAATATGATGTAACACTGTTGTGTTGTTTCCATAGCAGGTAGGTGAACACTAAACACAGTTTCACCAGTTTTTTATTTTTTAACTATCTACAACTAAACAACTAAACAGATCTAACAGAAGGATAGGGTAAAGAAGTGAAAAAGAAAATGAGAAGGGCAAGAAAAGAAAAGTAGTCAAGGCGCATAAAAAAGCATATCAACAAATAGTGTATCAATTATTTAGCTGCATCCAAGGCCTAACAGCAGAGACATTTTTCAAAGAAAATTCCTAATTGGATTTTCCCCTACATACTTGCTGTTATTCCATAAGTCCCATTTTGCGTGGTATTTGTGCAGAAGGTGATTATTTCTAGCATTGAAGTATTCCAAGATGCTGTGGTTGTTGAGAATTATAGTTACCTCTTTTAGTGAAGGAGTCGTGGTCGACTTCCAGCATCTTGCTATCAATAAACGCGTTGCAGCTAGGATATGAGTTAGGAGCCGTTTTTTGTTCCAGGGAATATGGTCTAAATCTAGATTAAGGAGGGCCAGTCTAGGAGAGATTGGAATATCGATCCGAAATAGCTCTGAAAGGATGGGGAATATTGTAAGCCAAAATTGCGATATCACAGGGCAGTCCCACCATATATGAGTGAGCGTTCCAATTTGGTTGCAATTTCTCCAACACTTGTTAGATGCGGTAGCCGGGAAAATTCTGTACAGTCTTGCTGGGGTCATGTACCATCTGTACATTAATTTCACACTGGTTTCCAGAAGACGGATTGAGCTGATTGAGGAAAAGAGAGTGGAGAAGGCTTTATTCCAATCGATAGGCTCTATTGCTGTATTAATTTCGGATTCCCACTTTTTCATGTAGGAACTTATCTCTTGGGGGTTCATTTCCAAAAGCAGAGCATAATATTGCGAAATTTTTGAAGGATGCTTTAATAAGTTAAAAAGTCTTTCTTGGTCTGTTGATAAGGCTTTAAGTTTCTGTAGCGAATTGGTTTTTAAGTAACTAGAGAGTTGCAAGTAGGTTAAAAATGTAGTATTTGGGACTTTGAACTTACTCCGAAGGTATGAGAAGGGCTGGTATATGCTCTTTTGGAACAGGTCTGCAAAGGCTGTAATATTTGTTTGCATCCATGCATTTAGGTTCAAATTATCTATTAATTGTTGAAACCCTACTATAGGGAAATGTGGGTAAAGGCCGTTCTTCAGATTGTCGTTATGAATTAAAGAGTCCCAAATTTTTAGTGAGGCTTCTGTAGTCGGTAGGTAATCTTGTTTCCCCTGCCGCAGTTTAGGGGGAATCCAGATGGCAGAAGTAATTGGAGTACCTGTAGTAGGTGTAGCTGAAAATTCTTGAGATAACCATTGGGGGGGATTGATGGTGTCAAAAAATCGTTGTAGGAAATTGAGATGGCAAGCCTGGTAATACTTTTTGAGGTTGGGCAATGCTAAACCACCTTTCCTTTTTGAGTTTGACATAGTGCTGTATGCTATCCTGGGTTTCCGTTTTTGCCAAATAAATTTGGTTAGTAGACCTTGTAGCGATGTAAAAAATTTGGCCGGAATATGGATTGGTATAGTTCTGAGTAAATATAAAATTTTAGGTAACAGGTTGCACTTAATTGCTGCCAGGCGTCCTAGCCATGAAATATCTTTATACATCCAGTCCTGGGTAAGTTTTTGGAATTTGGAGAACATAGGTGCAAAATTATCTTTATACAGGTTTTTCACAGAAAAACTAACATGAATACCCAAATATTTAATGGAAGACAGAAGGGTTTTTCTTTTAGCACCAACTTCCTGCAACATCCGGCTTAGGGCATTTGCTCAGGGATTTTTATTTGGAAATAAGAATTAGCGATGTTTTTATGCTCAGGATAAAGCTGAAGAGACCAAACGTGTCAGGGAGCAATGTGTCAAAGTTTCCTGAAAATGTTTAAAATTATTATTATTTTACATGTTTTATTATTAATGCGTTTTTTGTTTGCACATTGTGGATTGTGACCCTTTCACAGATAAAAAAAACCAATTTGGTTTGTAATAGTTTTCAACTAAAGCCATCTAAAATTTATATTTTTTTATATTGACATATTTTATAGCTGAACCACAATAGACTTTTCTAAATGACATTTGCTGTGTTTTGGCAGATTTCCCTTATTTCACTTTTTCCTTCTCTTTTTCCGTTGAAAACTGCAGTGAGACAGTATTTGGATAGAGTGTATAGTAAGGAACATTGGGGGCGTTACTGTTTATTGCATGGGGCTGCTATACATGTGGGTACATACAGCAGGTCTCTTACAGATACAGGTCTGCGATTTTGGAGAGATTATATAAGGGTGACTGCACACGGGGAGATTAGTCGCCCGCAATAAATCTTACCTACTGCGGGCAAACGCTTTCTTTAAAATGCTTTCCCACTGCCGATAATGTTACTCTCTGGTGGGAAAACATACATGTCGCTTAGGGGCGTTTCTTGCCTCCGATGCTGCCCCTCTCGGCCCCCCTGCGCTTACATTTACAGCGCCAGAGGGGGGCGCAGCGCTGGTGTAGAGAGTGTAATAGAGCTCTCTACACTAGCAGAGCCAAAATTCCATATTAAGAAATGGAAATTTGGCTCTTAAAGTTACTAGGAACGGCTTTTTGCCGCCCCAGGTAACTCCGGGGGCGCTGCCGTCTGAGGTTTTTGAAGAAATGCTAAGTTTCCTTGTGAGGAAACCGGTGGGAAAGTGTTTCAGGGAGATCTGAGGTAGTGAAGATTTATCTCGGGCGGCTAATCTCCCTATGTGCTAATACCCTGAAACTGGTGGTTAGTTTACAAATTAGTGTAAATGTAAAACATGAAATTTGTATGCCCAAGGTATATTTTAGGGTCTCTTTATGCCTTGTACTTTCATAAACCTTTGTACATTGGGCATTAAACTGTTCAAAGGGACCCCTGGCATTCATATATAGAGTGTTTTATCTTGGTACCTAATGATATGTAGCAGATAAGATTCTGCAGAGTGGAAGTTTTATGGTGATTTTAGCAAAGCTATGCGGCTTGGTAGTTTGGAGTAGAAAGACATTTGGATGGATGGATTTGAGGGAATAATATATAAATATATAAAAATATAGTTTGTTTTCATCTTGGGGCCTTTACAAACTGTTCAGAGGACCCCTGGCATTCATACTTCGGGTGTTTAATCTTGGTACCTAATAATATGTGGGATATAAGAAGCTGCAGAGTGGAAGCCTTGAGTGGATTTTTGGAAATGTCATGAAAATCACCAACTCTAGGAAAGCTTTGCTGTTTGATAGTTGGAGTTGAAAGAGGCGCGCTTGTTTTGGTTCTGGGGGAATGTGTACTTTTCAAAACTATATGACTTTCTGGGGTGAGCGTATATGAAATGCAATAAATGTGTTATTTTTCCAGTAGCTAAAATTATTTTTATTTTGGGGCCCCTAAATGGCACATGTTTAGCCATGTACCTACATTGGACATCAAACTGTTTATTGGACCCCTGGCATTCATATTTAGGGTGTTTTATTTTGGTACCTAATGACCTGTGGGAGATAAGATGCTGTAGACTGAAACCATTTTTAAAAAAGTTCACACATTTTTATTAACAAAAACAATAATTTTAGGAAAGCATTGCAGTTTGGTAAATTGGAGTAGAAATGCACAATTACCTATATTGGATTTGTCAGAATGTGTTCTTTCCAGAAATGTATGGTTTGCTAGGGGAAACCTACTGTTAGAGGAACATTTGGCCTTGAAATCAGAAGTGTGCAGCTTACTGGAGCAGTGCTGTAGGAATGGGTCAGTGTGCTGCTGGGAGTTTGTGATCTATAAAAATTATGTTTAGGCAGTTTGAAGCCACTTTCTTGTTGCAGAAGGGGAATTACACCAAATACTAGCCTATTTTAATATTAAAGTGTATGTAAAGGCAAATAATAATAACTACTATATGCATTCTTTAGTCCATAAGGAACAATTTTGCAATATATACTGATTAAAACTTATCCACCATTTACAAGACTGAAGCACTCAAATTGCCCTCGTTTGGGAAAAAATTTGGTGGTTGCATATCAGCGCCAAAGTGAATTAGCAGGCAGTCCCTGTTCCCTGCTGTTCCCAATTGCCAATAAGAATAGTGCTGACGTGCCTCTTACTGTGTGCGCCTATAGGCCCGCTCAAATCTTATTGGTGGCCAGTAACAGAAAGTTCTGGTCGGCCAGTGGCCCTTAGTGGGGAGGCACGCAGAGCTCAAGCGGGGGGGATATGCCCAACAAACAAAATTCCAGAGCTTCAATGTTCAAAGGGTTTGAATCAGTGTGTACTGCAAAATTGCTCCCCGCTGCGCAATGAATGTGTTTAGCAATTATTCATCTTTGCCTTTACGTTCCCTTGAAGTTGTCCTGAAAAAAATTATATAGTTTTTTTACCCTGGCTAAATTTAAATGCCCCCCAGGAAAGGCCCCCTAAAATTAAAGAGTGTACAAATGTTCAAAATCTGTTGGGCAATGAAAATACCTGCAAAGTGACCAAATCGGCTGTTGGTGAAAGGGTTAAGTGACTGGTAGATGTGGAAGAAGATCATGTGCACTTTTTGGTAAAATATCCCAGGGAGACAAAGTGCCTTGTGTGACATGAGCCTAACCAGTGGCAGGAACACAAACCTATGGCAATTAGAGTGTGTCAGGGCACTACAGGGGTTTCTTCTACTGGCTTTTCCAATGTAATGTATTTTAAAAAAACAACATTAAAAAAACAGTACGATACCAAAGCTGGAATGGGTAACGAAAAAGTACGAAAAATACGACTTTTTCGTGGAAGAATGAACATGCCACGGAACGTCTTATTATTTTAACAATATTATTGTGGTACGAATGGTTATAAACATTGGAAAAAATATGATTTTTTTCTGAAAAAAAAAAATCATACTTTAATGAATGGGCCCCTAAGTGCAGTATGCCCATGTATTCTAATTGTGTTATCAGAATATTGACTGTTAGTCAATTTGTGCACTACCCTTATTTTCCCACTAGATGTCACTAAGTTTTGAAGTTCAAACCTTCAAAGAGTGGGGAAATACCAGCGCACATATTCTGAAGCACAGGGATAGGATCTATTATCCAATGCTTTGGGATTTTCTGGATAAGGGATCTTTCTGTAATTTGGATCACCATGCCTTAAGTCTGACAAAAACCATTTAAGCGTTAAATAAACCCAATAAATAACTATTTAGGTTTTAATAAACCCAGTAGGATTGTTTTGCCACTAATATGGATCTAGTCAGCTTAGTTACCATCAAATACAAGGCATTATCAATTTGGAGTCTTATTATATAATCATTGAATGTCATGTGGATTCACATACCCCCACTGAGACTCTGTGACTTGTCTTAAAGAAAATATATCAACCTGTTGATATTAAATCTATTGAGTGGTGCGACTCCCAATCCCAACCGATTGATTTGTGTGACTTATTATTTTATTTCTTTTGGGAATGGTTCTCGTTTGGGTAAAATGTATTTGTCTATACAGGAGTTACTGTTGTTGTAGGGCCCCCTGTAGGGTATTTTAGAGCAAGAGGCATATTAATAAACTTTATTGATTTTATATATATATATTATACTCAATGTACATGAATTATATGTACCCTGGACACCTGAGATCCACTGGACTTAATGTTAAATTTGTGTGGAGTTATAAGGATATACTTTTTAGGATATTCATTGCTCTTTTGTATTATAAAGTAACAACAGACAAAGCAATTATTAGAATAGAAACTGCAAAAAGTTCAAGACTGCAAGTTTTTGTTCCGCACACAGTTTAGTAGGAGCCCAGGGCTCCTCAAACCATAGGCCGTGGGCCAGATACGGCCTGCCAAGGTCATTTACCGGCTCCTGCTGCGTCCTCACCCCTGACTACTACCTGTCTGCCTCAGCGTGGTCCTTAGACACTTGGGCCAGTGTGACGCGGTGATGCACACTGTATTCCGCCCCCCAACAGTCTGAGGGCCCGTGAACTGGTCCCCTGTTTAAAAAGTGTGAGGACCCCTGCTCTGGGCTAACAGAACTAAATGATATAAAGGCCAACATGGATGAAACATAAAGGATATGGCAGTTTGCTCTGTAGTGTGAGCACGTGGAAATGCCTGGGTGCTACAGTGAGTGGCCAATACGGTGGGGACTGTAGGTACCGCAGGGGTCTCCCCCTGTGCCATTACCCTTAGACTGGGTCTCTGATTTACTTTGTATTTTGGGAAATACGTTTCCTGTGGGATCTGTAGCGCTGTGCAGTGATCAGTCAGATCCTTACCGTACTCTAGAACTCACATTCTGTATTCCCTTCTACTGTTCTGCCGTAATGAGCCGAGTATATTAACGTCAGTGAATTGTTCTCTCAGGTAAAAAGCAACTCAGACACAGGGGGAAGATAGAATCTCCTAGAGCTCCATGAGGCGTGAGAACCTTGCTTCTGGGGCAGCATTGGTAAGTATACAGGACAAGGAAACCCAGACTTTATTACTTATTTAATAGGATATTATTTCATTTAGATGCCATTATTTTTTGTTTGTGGATCACTAACCTGACACCCTTGGTTCCCTAAAAAAGAGATCAAGTTATATATACCCTTAAAAGAAAAGGAAAGGTGGAATCACTGGATGGTGCCCCCCAGTGATTGTATTCACATTACTCTAATGTTTTCCAATATCTACTTATTTCCTTAGCTGAGGCGGGGCAATGACCAGACGTTGGACCTTCATGGAGAGACTCGGTCAAAGGTTGAACCTTTTGAGAGGAGCTTGAACTGATAATTCTGACTTGCTGAAAAGCACTGCCCTAAGGTAAGATGGTGGCACAAGAGGAAGGTCTTGTTCTTCTTCCAGTATCTGGGTCCAATGAAAGGCTCAATGGTCAGATCAGCCCTATTTGGCCCAGATTGTCCGTTTGGCATCAGACTCACAGATGCGTAGTAGATGTAAAATCTTGGTGCGAGTAAAGGGTAGAGAGTTACTTAGGTGGGATACAAAGTGTGTGGGGGGATGGGGAGAAGGAGTATTGGTTGGGGCAGAGGGTAGAGAGTTACTTAGGTGGGATACAAAGTGTGCGGGTGATGGGAAGGAGTATTTGGTTGGGGCAGAGGGTAAAGAGTTACTCAGGTGGGATACAAAGTGTGTGGGCGATGGGAAGGAGTATTTGTTTGGGGCAGAGGGTAAAGAGTTACTCAGGTGGGATACAAAGTGTGTGGGTGATGGGAAGGAGTATTTGTTTGGGGCAGAGGGTAAAGAGTTACTCAGGTGGGATACAAAGTGTGTGGGTGATGGGAAGGAGTATTTCGTTGGGGCAGAGGGTAAAGAGTTACTTAGGTGGGATTAAAAGTGTGTGGGTGATAGGAAGGAGTATTTGGTCGGGGCAGAGGGTAAAGAGTTACTTAGGTGGGATACAAAGTGTGTGGGTGATGGGGAGAAGGAGTATTTGGCCGGTGCAGAGGGTAAAAATGAGAAAATGAGCATTCGGTTTTGGTAGAGGGTAAAGAGTTCCTCAGGTTGGATAGAAAGTGTGTGGGTGATGGGGAGAAGGAGTTTTTGGCGCGAGTAAAGGGTAGAGAGTTACTCAGGTGGGATACAAAGTGTGTGGGGGGATGGGGAGGAGTATTTGGTAAGGGCAGAGATTAAAGAGTTACTCAGGTGGGATAAAAAGTGTGTGGATGATGGGGAAAATGAGTATTCGGTTTTGGTAGAGGGTAAAGAGTTCCTCAGGCTGGATAGAAAGTGTGTGGGCGATAGGGAGAAGGAGTTTTTGGCACGAGTAAAGGGTAGAGAGTTACTTAGGTGGGATACAAAGTGTGTGGGTGATGGGGAGAAGGAGTATTTGGCCGGTGCAGAGGGTAAAAATGAGAAAATGAGTATTCGGTTTTGGTAGAGGGTAAAGAGTTCCTCAGGTTGGATAGAAAGTGTGTGGGCGATGGGGAGAAGAAGTTTTTGGTGCGAGTAAAGGGTAGAGAGTTACTTAGGTGGGATACAAAGTGTGTGGGTGATAGGAAGGAGTATTTGGTCGGGGCAGAGGGTAAAGAGTTGCTCAGGTGGGATACAAAGTGTGTGGGGGGATGGGGAGGAGTATTTGGTTAGGGCAGTTAGTAAAGTGTTACTCAGGTGGGATACAAAGTGTGTGGGTGATGGGGAGGAGTATTTGGTAGGGGCAGAGGGTAAAGTGTTACTCAGGTGGGATACAAAGTGTGTGGGTGATGGGAAGGAGTATTTGGTTGGAGCAGAGGGTAAAGAGTTGCTCAGGTGGGATACAAAGTGTGTGGGGGGATGGGGAGGAGTATTTGGTTAGGGCAGTTAGTAAAGTGTTACTCAGGTGGGATACAAAGTGTGTGGGTGATGGGGAGGAGTATTTGGTTGGGGCAGTTAGTAAAGTGTTACTCAGGTGGGATACAAAGTGTGTGAGTGATGGGGAGAAGGACAGAAGGACTGCGCTATTTTGATTTTGGAGTTTCTATAGATCTGATACTTTGGTAATTCTATGCACACTGGGCATCACATTGTTCGGTTTCCCCCTGGCATTGGTTTTTAGGATGATTTATCTTGGCACCTGATGATGAGGGAGATAGGATGCTGGAACATACAAGCTTTGTGGTGATTTTCAGGTATTTTGTCAAAGCTGTTAATTTTAGGGAAACCTTGCGACTCATTAATTCTTAGTTTTTTTTTTTTTTGTTTTTTTTTTACTATTTACCCATTTAGGGTTTACTGTCCTAAAATACAAGGTTTTCTTGAGTCAACATTTTATTTGTGGTTTTACCCAGCATAATATTCTGAAAATGTGTTGATTTTGCTGTTGCTGTTGTGACTATTACATGGCTATTTGTATGCACTTTTGTGATATTTAAGTCTCTACAAGCCAGATCCTTATGTAATGCTATGCATACCGGGTATCAAACTGCCCAGTAGCGCCCTGGCATTCATATTTAGGGGATTCAGGCTGATTTACCTTGGTTCTATAGGAGCACAGCACTTCCGTTTAGCCCGGCACGTTAGAGGGACTTGTACCTGCGTATACCCCCATTCCTCCCAGTTGCACCGCTTCCTTCTTTGCCGCTGCAGCACCTCCTACAATTAGATCTACTCACAGACCAAGCAATAGGTCCACTGTGGCGGGGCCCACAGAGTTTTCTCCCAGTGCCTCGCTGGCCCAGTCTGCCTCTACCCCCAACCATTCTACATACCTTGTATTAAATTGTCCCTTGTGTCATTTCCCTCTTTTCTTTATCTTGTTGGTCAGTCTCTTCACTATGGCTTTTATCCCAATATCTATTTGTGCACCCCCCTCCCACCGAGTCTGCCTCCAACTTTAGTTGTCGGAATTTGCTCAGCTTTTTCTCCCTGCCTTACCAGTTGGTAATTGCCGGACTATGGTGTTGACTGAGGTAGCCCCAGTACATTGTGTTTCCATCTGCTGTGGCCCTCAGGTGGCCAAAGTTTGTTTATATGGGGGTCATACACACTGAGATGGTGGGGTGGACACTGAAGGCATTGTAATGTGCCTGTCACCATGTGTAGGACCCCTGTAGATGAAACAGATCAGGGCTGGAACTAGGGGTAGGCAGAGAGGCACTAGGAATGTATCTCTTTTGTCGCCCCTTTACCCCTGGGCCCTGTGACTGCACCTATGCACATACTGGTTTATTCACGCACCGTAAATGAACAAAAATGTGCAAATTAACACACGCAGGGGAGGGGCGAGGTGCCCGGCACTGGTGTAGGTAGGCATTAAACTTTGCTGTCGGGGAGGGGTCAGTTGTCGTGGCGGTTTTTCATAAATGAACTCTGTTATAATGTGATACTAGGCGGCGGGGAAAAAATTTCGTTACAGCGCCTAAAGTAAAGGTGTGTAATGGGACCCTTCATTCTGCTGGCTGCTGCACCCTGGCAACAGAGCAAATGGGAAATAGCTCTGTTTTTTCTTAACCCTACATGTTTTGGGGGCATTAAGTATTATTAACATGTATTTGTAAACCGCCAATATATTCTGCAGGGTTGTACAATAAATCCATGTATACATTAAACATACAAGAAACCATACAAACCAACCTATAACAAGTACAATAGCTATAGAGGGCCCGACCCAAAGGAGCTCCCATCTAAAGAAAGGTATTGGCACTAGTGATGAGCAAATTTATTCGTTAGGCATGGATTCACAGTGAAATTATACATTTCGTAATTGGTAAAATTTTTCGTTAAACTGGGGAAAAAACTGACCACAACAAAAATAACAATGATTTTGATATATTTGGAGAAAATAGTTGTGTTAAAAAATAAAGTGCGTGAAAAAAAAGGCACGATAGTAAAATTGAGAAAAAAATGCCCATTGACTGATTTGAGTGTGAAAAAAGTTGCACAGCAAAAAAAGTTGGCGATAGGAATCCGAAAAACCACTCATTGACTTTAATGTGTTTGGAATGAGAATAAAAAATAGTTGTATGCGAAAAAACATCACGTCTGCATGTCAAGAATTAGCATTTGACAAATTTTTAATTTTTTAGTTGTAATATTGGTGTGTAGGGAACAGGGTTTCTACTGCTTGGGTGCAATTCTCCTGCCTACCACAAAGAGGGGCTACTGAGAACATTTGGCAACACAAAAGATTTCTGAACTCTTTCTGAACTCTATCATGCTGAGATCTTCAGGTAAAACATAGGGCAGCCTACAGGAGACCTGCTTTTTGGAAGGGTAAGGGGTCTGGGGTTTCAGAGATCAGTGTATTTAATGGATTTGAAGCTATGGTTCTCACTGCTTCTCACTGTGTGTATAATTAGTGTAGTTTGTGTGGTGTTAACAAAGTGTTCATTTCCCATTTCCCAGTCTTTCAGGCATTTCTGGAGTTAATGGACTGCGTATTCCCCATTTTCCAGCAACAATTTGGCATGTGTGGAGTTAATGGAATGCTTATTGCCCTTTTTCCAAGGATCGTTCCGGCATGTGTGGAGTTAATGGAATGCTAATTGCCCTTTTTCCAAGGATCGTACCGGCATGTGTGGAGTTAATGGAATGCTAATTGCCCTTTTTCCAAGGATCGTACCGGCATGTGTGGAGTTAATGGAATGCTAATTGCCCTTTTCCAGGTCGTACCGGCATGTGGGGAGTTAATGGAATGCTAATTGCCCTTTTTCCAAGGATCGTACCGGCATGTGTGGAGTTAATGGAATGCTAATTGCCCTTTTTCCAAGGATCGTACCAGCATGTGTGGAGTTAATGGAATGCTAATTGCCCTTTTTCCAAGGATCGTACCGGCATGTGGGGAGTTAATGGAATGCTAATTGCCCTTTTTCCAAGGATCGTACCGGCATGTGTGGAGTTAATGGAATGCTTATTGCCCTTTTTCCAAGGATTGTACCAGCATGTGTGGAGTTAATGGAATGTTTATTGCCCTTTTTCCAAGGATCGTACCGGCATGTGTGGAGTTAATGGAATGTTTATTGCCCATTTTCCAAGGATCTTTCCAGCATGTGTGGAGTTAATGGAGCGGTACATCAGGGTAGGGGCCCATTTCTGGCCAGACTATACAGGTGGGGGCACATACCATGAGCAGGAGAGAAGGAGGATCAGAGAGGAGCTGCAGGGGGTGAGTATGGAGAGAAATCCCTCTATATTAACCCTTAGCAGTGTGTTTGCTCCCTGCTGTCTCTCTTCAGCCCCCTCTGCCTCTGCCCCCTACCAACTCCCTGGTAAGGATGATGGCACACTAGGAGATTAGTCGCCCGCAGTAAATCTGCGCTACCGCCGGCGACTGCTCTCCTGAAAATGCTTTCCCATTGGCAATAATGTAAATCACTGGGGGGAAACGTACGCGCTGCTTCCGGTTTCTCAAGTCGCCCAAAGATTCCCCGCGAGGCAACTTAGGAAAGCGGAAGCGCATTGTAGTTTTCCCCACCGGCGATTTCCATTATTGCCTGTGAGAAGGGAACTAGGGACGTTTCTTCGCCCGCGGTATCTCAGTTTATCGTGGGTAAGAAAACGCCCTGTGTGCCGGTGCCCTAACCCATTAATAGTTTATCATTTCCTGCTACACATTTACAAAGCCTCTTTTGCCTCTGCCCCCAGACATGGCACTATTAACCCCTTGATGCCACCTTCTCTCTAAATCTCCAGTGCCCTCCCTATAAACTCACTGTTTCCCTGACCGCTATTCTGATAACTCCTTTCCACCTCTCCCACCAAACGTAACCTTCTTTCTCTGTCACACTTCTTTCCCAGCCCCAAAGTGCCACTGTGCCACCAACTTGCTCTTCTTTTCCCTTCACTATATATTCAAGGGCATCAGCCATGAAATGTACATGTGTTTTTACTTTGCTTTCTGTTGGCATAATGTATTATTTGGGCATTATACTTTATTATTATACTTATTATATTATATGATGCTGGCACTGCATATATACTGACTGTGTGCCCTGTAGGCATTATACATGATGTTGGCGCTGCATATATACAGGCTGTGTGCCCTGTGGGCATTATACATGATGTTGGCGCTGCATATATACTGGCTGTGTGCCCTGTGGGCAATATACATTATGTTGGCACTGCATATATACAGGCTTTGTGCCCTGTGGGCATTATACATGATGTTGGCACTGCATATATACTGGCTGTGTGCCCTGTGGGCATTATACATGGTGTTAGCACTGCTTATTTACACTGGCTGTGTGCCCTGTGGGCATTATACATGGTGTTAGCACTGCTTATTTACACTGGCTGTGTTCCCTGTGGGCATTATACATGATGTTGGTGCTCCATATATACTGGCTGTGTGCCCTGTGGGCATTATACATGATGTTGGCATTGCATATATACTGGTTGTGTGCCCTGTGGGCATTATACATGGTGTTAGCACTGCGTATTTACACTGGCTGTGTTCCCTGTGGGCATTATACATGATGTTGGTGCTGCATATATACAGGCTGTGTGCCCTGTGGGCAATATACATGATGTTGGCACTGCATATATACTGGCTGTGTGCCCTGTGGGCATTATACATGATGTTGGTGCTGCATATATACTGGCTGTGTGCCCTGTGGGCATTATACATGATGTTGGCACTGCATATATACTGGCTGTGTGCCCTGTGGGCATTATACATGGTGTTAGCACTGCATATATACTGGCTGTGTGCCCTGTGGGCATTATACATGATGTTGATGCTGCATATATACTGGCTGTATGCCCTGTGGGCATTATACATGGTGTTTACGCTGCTTATATTCTGGCTGTTTGCCCTGTGGGCATTATACATGATGTTGGCGCTGCATATATACTGGCTGTGTGCCCTGTGGGCATTATAAATGGTGTTAGCACTGCATATTTACACTGGCTGTGTTCCCTGTGGGCATTATACATGATGTTGGCACTGCATATATACTGGCTGTGTTCCCTGTGGGCATTATACATGATGTTGGCGCTGCATATATACTGGCTGTGTGCCCTGTGGGCATTATACATGATGTTGGCGCTGCATATATACTGGCTGTGTGCCCTGTGGGCATTATACATGATGTTGGCGCTGCATATATTCTGGCTGTGTTCCCTGTGGGCATTATACATGATGTTGGCACTGCATATATACTGGCTGTGTTCCCTGTGGGCATTATACATGATGTTGGTGCTGCATATATACTGGCTGTGTGCCCTGTGGGCATTATACATGATGTTGGCGCTGAATATATACTGGCTGTGTGCCCTGTGGGCATTATACATGATGTTGGCGCTGCATATATACTGGCTGTGTGCCCTGTGGGCATTATACATGATGTTGGTGCTGCATATATTCTGGCTGTGTGCCCTGTGGGCATTATACATGATGTTGGCACTGCATATATTCTGGCTGTGTGCCCTGTGGGCATTATACATGATGTTGGCACTGCATATATACTGGCTGTGTTCCCTTTGGGCATTATACATAATGTTGGCGCTGCATATATACAGGTTGTGTGCCCTGTGGGCATTATACATGATGTTGGCACTGCATATATACAGGTTGTGTTCCCTGTGGGCATTATACATGATGTTGGCGCTGCATATATACTGGCTGTGTTCCCTGTGGGTATTATACATGATGTTGGCGCTGCATATATACTGGCTGTGTGCCCTGTGGGCATTATACATGATGTTGGCGCTGCATATATACTGGCTGTGTGCCCTGTGGGCATTATACAGGGTGTTGACGCTGCATATTTACACTGGCTGTGTTCCCTGTGGGCATTATACATGATGTTGGCGCTGCATATATACTGGCTGTGTTCCCTGTGGGTATTATACATGATGTTGGCGCTGCATATATACTGGCTGTGTGCCCTTTGGGCATTATACATGATGTTGGCACTGCATATATACTGGCTGTGTTCCCTGTGGGCATTATACATGATGTTGGCGCTGCATATATACTGGCTGTGTTCCCTGTGGGTATTATACATGATGTTGGCGCTGCATATATACTGGCTGTGTGCCCTGTGGGCATTATACATGATGTTGGCGCTGCATATATACTGGCTGTGTGCCCTGTGGGCATTATACAGGGTGTTGACGCTGCATATTTACACTGGCTGTGTTCCCTGTGAGCATTATACATAATGTTGGCGCTGCATATATACAGGTTGTGTGCCCTGTTGGCATTATACATGATGTTGGCACTGCATATATACTAGCTGTGTTCCCTGTGGGCATTATACATGATGTTTGTGCTGCATATATACTGGCTTTGTGCCCTGTGTGCATTATACATGATGTTGGCGCTGCATATATACCAGCTGTGTGTCCTGTGGGCATTATACATGATGTTGGCACTGCATATATACTGGCTATGTGTCCTGTGGGCATTATACATGATGTTGGCGCTGCATATATACTGGCTGTGTGCTCTGTGGGCATTATACATAATGTTTGCACTACATAAATACTGGCTGTGTGCCCTGTGGGAATTATACATGATGTTGGCACTGCATATATACTGGCTGTGTTCCCTGTGGGCATTATAGATGGTGTTAGCACTGCATATTTACACTGGCTGTGTTCCCTGTGGGCTTTATACATGATGTTGATGCTGCATATATACTGGCTGTGTGCCCTGTGGGCATTATACATGATGTTGGCGCTGCATATATACTGGCTGTGTGCCCTGTGGGCATTATAGATGGTGTTAGCACTGCATATTTACACTGGCTGTGTTCCCTGTGGGCATTATACATAATGTTGGCGCTGCATATATACAGGCTTTGTGCCCGGTGGGCATTATACATGATGTTGGCACTGCATATATACTGGCTGTGTGCCCTGTGGGCATTATACATGATGTTGGCACTGCATATATACTGGCTCTGTGCCATGTGGGCATTATACATGATGTTGGCACTGCATTTATACTGGCTGTGTGCCCTGTGGGCATTATACATGATGTTGGCACTGCATATATACTGGCTGTGTGCCCTGTGGGCATTATACATGATGTTGGCACTGCATATATACTGGCTGTGTGCCATGTGGGCATTATAGATGGTGTTGGCTTTGCATATATACTAACTGTGTGCCCTGTGGGCATTATACATGATGTTGGCTCTTCATATATACTGGCTTTGTGCCCTGTGTGCATTATACATGATGTTGGCGCTGAATATATACTGGCTGTGTGCCCTGTGGGCATTATACATGATGTTGGCACTGCATATATACTGGCTGTGTGCCCTGTGGGCATTATACATGATGTTGATGCTGCATATATACTAGCTGTGTGCCCTGTGGGCATTATACATGCTGTTGGCACTGCATATATACTGGCTTTGTGCCTTGTGTGCATTATACATGATGTTGGCGCTGCATATATACCAGCTGTGTGTCCTGTGGGCATTATACATGATGTTGGCACTGCATATATTCTGGCTATGTGTCCTGTGGGCATTATACATGATGTTGGCGCTGCATATATACTGGCTGTGTGTCCTGTGGGCATTATACATAATGTTTGCACTGCATAAATACTGGCTGTGTGCCCTGTGGGCATTATACATGATGTTGGCACTGCAGATAAACTGGCTATGGGGTTTTGGGCACATAGCCCATTGGAGTGAGAAACAGGGGGCACTGGGAAAGGCATATTAAAGTGGGAGCGGGACGCATTATGGCTCACATATTTCTCTTTAGAGCTCACTGACCCATCTGTGCTTCAGCAGCTCCGTATTCTCATTATCCTTAGTCGCTATTGCTGAACAGTTAGCATAGTTACAGCACAGCAGAGTGAGGGACTGTTCGGCTATAGAGAATAAGAATAATTATAATACGGAGCTGCTGAAGGGGCTTTAGCCATGCTGTTGCATTGTGGCCTTTGGAGCAAAGCAATATTCTACTTCCTTCCAATCATTACAGTACAGTAGATACTTACAGTATATAGTAGGTTGGTTGCCCTCATTTCTGTATCTATGGCTCCCTGTATGTTTTATAGCCCCATTAGGTACATATTAACCACATTAGGTACCAATTAAGTCATATGACCTCTTAAGTATAGTAAGACAAGATGATGTCAGGGTTACAGAGTGTAACTGTAGGATAGTGAGTATAATAAGGCAAGATGGTATCAGGGGTACAGAGTGTAACTGTGGGATAGTGAGTATAGTAAGGCAAGATGGTATCAGGGGTACAGAGTATAACTGTGGGATAGTGAGTCATATGTCAAGGCAAGATGGTATCAGGGGTAACACGGAGTGTATACTGTGGGATAGCTGAGTTATAGCTAAACGGCAAGATGTGTATCAGGGGTACAGAGTGTATGCTGTGGGATAGTGAGTATAGTAAGTGCAAGACTGGTAGCAGGGGTAGCAGAGGTTACAGAGTGTACTGTAGGATAGTGAGTATAGTAAGGCCAAGATTGGTATCAGGCGGTACAGAGGTGTAACTGTGGGATAGTGAGTATAAGTAAAGGCAAGATGGTATCCAGGGGTATAGAGTGTAACTGGGATAGTGAGTATAGTAAAGCAAGATGGTAATCTAGGGGTCACAGAGTGTAACTGTGGGATAGTGAGTATAGTAAGGCAAGATGGTATCAGGGGTACAGAGTGTAACTGTGGGATAGTGAATATAGTAAGGCAAGATGGTATCAGGGGTACAGAGTGTAACTGTGGGATAGTGAGTATAGTAAGGCAAGATGGTACAGGGGTACAGATGTACAGAGTGTAACTGTAGGATAGTGAGTATAGTAAGGCAAGATGGTATCAGGTGTACAGAGTGTAACTGTGGGATAGTGAGTATAGTAAGGCAAGATGGTATCAGGGGTACAGAGTGTAACTGAGGAATAATGAGTATAGTAAGGCAAGATGGTATCAGGGGTACAGAGTGTAACTTTAAATAATGGCACCACATTAGCAATCCGCCAGTCTCTCGGCACCATGCCAGACCTCAACGAATCCTGAAAAATTAAGTGAAGAGGCTTGGCAATCACAGCGCTCAGCTCATTTAATACCCTGGGATGAATCCCATCCGGCCCTGGACCTTTGTTTACCTTTACATGTTCAAGTCTATTTTTAATTTCCTCCTGAGTGACCCACGCGCCAGTAGCTAAATTACTAGAAGTGGGCATATTACAAGGGAAGCCTTCATTATCTGGCTCCTCAGATGTATAGACAGATGAAAAATAAGAGTTCAAAATTTCTGCTTTTTCCCCGTTCTCATCAACCAACGTACCCCCCCGTGATAATAAAGTTCCCACCCCTTCTTGCTTCATTTTTTTACTATTCACATAATTAAAAAATAATTTGGGATTCTTTTTACTCCTAGCTGCAATATCCCTTTCCATCTCTATTTTAGCTTGCTTGATAGCTTTTTTGCTGCTTTATTTGCTTCCTTGTACCTGATGAAAGTTTCCGCTGTCCCAGCTAACTTGAATGCCCTAAAAGCACGTTTTTTCTTACCAACCTCGACCTTAACTCTTTTATTCAGCCATAAAGGTTTTGCTTTGCGATGCCTCTCCTTGCTTACAAGGGGGATATACTGTTGTGTATACTTGCAAAGCAATGTTTTAAAGATGTTCCATTTTCCTTATGTGTCTAA
The DNA here is from genome assembly GCF_000004195.4 of Xenopus tropicalis. Taxonomy (NCBI): domain Eukaryota; kingdom Metazoa; phylum Chordata; class Amphibia; order Anura; family Pipidae; genus Xenopus; species Xenopus tropicalis. Next base: position 17,826,091 of record NC_030684.2, read on the forward strand.
CCCCATGAAAAGCCTTTCCCAGTTGACACATTGCAGAGATGCCCTTATACTGGCAAAGTCTGCACGTCTAAAATTGAGTGTTTTAGTTACTCCCTTATAGAGGTGTCTCTGCAGCATTATCTCAAAGGAAACCATGTTGTGATCACTGTTCCCCAAATGCTCATCCACACAAATGTTAGAGATGAGTTCAGTATTATTAGATATTACCAGGTCCAAAATAGACTCATTCCGAGTAGGTTCTTGAACCACCTGAAATAAAAAGTTGTCATTTAGCATATTTACAAACCTACTAGCTGTTTCTGACTTAGCCACCCCATTACTCCAGTCAATGTCCGGATAATTAAAGTCCCCCATAACAACAACTTGACCTAGTTTTGAAGCCTCCTCCATTTGCAACAATAGTTGGTCTCATCCCCTTCATCTATACGGGGTGGTTTATAGCATACACCAATGATCATTTTCTTTGTGACCTTCAGCCCTACAGAAATTTCTACCCAAAGAGATTCGACGTTTTCATTGGTAATGTCTTTATTACATGGCTTTAAGTCTGACTTTACGTAAAGACAAACCCCTCCACCCTTTTTAATCTCTCTGTCCCTCCTAAAAAGCGTATACCCATTTAAATTCACAGCCCAGTCACATTTATCATCCCACCAGGTCTCAGTGATACCAATTAAATCATAATTTTCAATACATGCAATAGCCTGCAACTCCCCTATTTTTCCCGACAAGCTACGCGCATTAGCCAGCATGCAGCGGAGATTATTACTTCTCCCTCTGATGCTTACATTAGCTAAAGGACAGTTAGAGCTAAGGTGAAAATTAGTCTGTTTCCCTTGTAACAATGGAAGCTCCTTATCTGATAAACTATATGCCCCCCTCACTCCTCCCCCACAACCCTTTACTGGTCCCACTGCCCCATCTACACTAGCTCTCCCATAAGAATCTAGCTCACCCACCCCCCCCCCTTGTCTAGTTTAAACACTCCTCCAGCCTCTTAACCATTCTCTCCCCTAGCACAGTAGACCCCCTTCCATTGAGGTGCAATCCGTCAGGACTGTATAGATTGTACCCCAAAGAAAAGTCAGCCCAGTGCTCTAGGAACCCAAACCCTTCCTTCCTACACCAAGACTTTAGCCACGGATTTAGCTCCCTAAGCTCCCGCTGTCTCCCTAAACTAGCACGCGGCACCGGCAAAATTTCCGAAAAAATGACATTGGAGGACCTTTGCTTAATTTTAGAGCCTAGATCCCTGAACTCACTCTTTAAGGTCCCCCACCTACCGTTCATTTTGTCGTTAGTACCGATATGTACCAAGACAGCCGGGTCATGCCCAGCCCCTCCCAATAATGTGTCGACCCGATCAACCACATGCCGAACCCTGGCACCAGGAAGACAGCAAACTGTCCGGTTGAAGCGATCCGCTCGACAGATTACCCTTTCCACTTTCCTAATGATCGAATCCCCTATAACCACCATCTGTTTAGGCCTAGCTCTGCTCTCCTCCCCACCACTACTAGAGAAACTGGTCTCCCGGCTGTTAGAGAGATCAGCCTCATCTAGAACCGCCAGTCCAGAGTTCACACTCCCATCTTCTTCACACAATCTGGCAAATCTGTTGGGATGCGCAAACCCTGGAGCAGCCTCCCTTTTTCTTTTCCCCACACTCGATTTCCTAACTGTCACCCAGCTTACTGCCCTATCATCCTTTCCTTGCTCCCCTCCCCCCATACTATCTGACCCCGCTAGTTCTTGTTCAGTTAGCAAGAGACTTCTTTCAAGATTGTCAATAGAACGCAGTGTTGCAACTTGTTCCTCTAGAGCTCTAACGCGAGCCTCTAAAGTGGCAACTCGCTCACATCCACAACAGAGGTATGCACCTTGGAACTGTTGTTCCACAACTGCAATAGATGGAGGAAGCAAATTGTTCTATATCAATCATTTTGCTCATTCAACATAACTGCCCCATTGGCTAGTGCTAAGTATAAGACGTCCCTAAGTTGCTAAGTGAGTTGTTCCTCTCAGTATAAGTAAAGGGGGTATAAGGCCAAATAGAAATTTCAGCTTTGCATTAGCAGTCACTGCTCAATACAAAACAATCCAAGTGCTTGGGAGAGGGTTTAGGAAGTTTTCTCGATTTTTATTGAACTTTAGACCCTCTGAAAAAAATACAGAGGCATCGAGCCAGTGGGGTAACTATAGAACAGGGGTCCTCAAACTTCTTAAGCAAGGGGCAAGTCCATGGTCCCTCAGACTGTTGGGGGCAAACTATGGGCCACTCCTGCATTCTCTCTCTTCCAGCTCCCCCCTCCCGCTACCCGCTGCGTCCTCTCTCTTCCACAGACCACTCCCCACTGCCCCCGCACTCCCTCTCGCTGCCCACTGAGTCCTCCCTCTTCCAGCTCCCTCCGCTCCGTCTGTCTTCCCAGCTCCCCCTCCCACTCAATGATGAGTCCTCTCTCTGCCAGCACCGTCTGTCCTCCCTCTCAGCTCCCCTGTCCCGCTCCCCGCTGAGTCCTCTCTCTCCGCTGCCAGGGGTGAGGATGCAGCAGGGGGCCGGGTAAATTAACCAGGCCATAGTTTGAGGATCCCTGCTATAGAGGATGCAGACCCCATGCATGTGGGGGGGCCTGTGGGATAGGGGTCTGTTTTCTCTATAGTTGTTAGAAATCCCCCATCCCCAGCCAGCATGAGCGTGGGGGGATGGAGGGCCGGGCCGGGCAGGGGCTGCTGTGTGCGTGCCGGGCCCCTCTGAGGAGCATTTTGCAGCCCTGTTGTTGTTACACCACTAGCACAAATTGCCCCACATAGAATGCCCGGCACTTAAGGCTAATGGCATGTGGGGAGATTTGTCATCCGGGGTTAAATCTGGGCTACTGGGGCAACAAATCCACCCCAGACTGTTTCCCATCGACAATAAAGTAACCCACTAGTGGGAAACCATACGCAGCATTTTGTTTACAAGGAAACTGCGGGCGACTTTGGAAAAGCAAGACCCACGTATGCTTTCCCACCAGCAATTTACTTTATTAAGATTTGGGTGATTTCTGAGCTCACATTTTAAGAATATGCATTTACCAAAACATTAACCATATCCCAATTTTTGCATAAAGGGGACCTTTAAGTTACCTATTACTATGTTACAGAGAGAAAGAGATCCCTCCTTTCCCTATTTGCACTATTATATCCACACTCGTCCACTGCCACCAAATTAAAATTCTCATTAAAAAGAAACCCTTATTTTTGTAGTTTGTTTCTCTTTTTTATAAAACTTTTATTATAAAATATACATTTTCTCAAGCAAAATATAATATACATGTACAGTACATATACATCCAAAAATATCAGGCAGATAAGTGTTTGAGAGTTGTCACTGGAACTCCTCTCTGAACACAACTGGTTCATAGCATTAAGTAGATGCATTTTGGCTCCAGATGTTCCCAACCCTTTCCATCCCTTCCCTTTTCTTTTGGGAACATATCGAAGGAGCCAAGTTTCAGGTTGGTAACAGATCCTGCCTGGAGTAGATTTCTTTTTGGCGCTTATACGTTCTTCATTGGATCTGTTAATATTCTATCATAGAAATTCCTTTGGGCAGATTGTTGGTCTTAGTCTCTAATAACTCGTCTTATGCAGTTGTTTTGCACCTAAGGGAAGAATGTTATAATATTAGCTACGGAGCAGATCTTTGGTTTAACAAAGTCAATTCTAGGAAACTACAAATGAATGTGAGATAATAGGTGTAATTTCAGCTAGCCATTTAGCATATCTCCACATTTATGTAGTAATTACCCCTAGTAATTAAACACCTACACCTGGATATTAAAATGCCCTAAAAGCACCCTGAGGGGCAGATTTATTAGCATTTGAATTTTTTAAATCCCCAAAAAACCTGAAATCTCAAATGTGGCCATCATCACAGCCACTTGGCCGTTATTTCCCCTTGAGCTTCCTTGTTAAAAGAGTCTGATTGAAAATCCTAAGGGATTTTCTTATTACATTTGTTGCAGATTTAGTTCTTTTCAACTTACGCCATAGTCTTCCTCTGATTCATCAGAACCATAAACTTCTTCTTCATAAACTTCTTCATAAACTTCTTCATAAACTTCTTCATAAACAAGTTCTTCATCAGATTCCTCCTTGTTAAGAGAAAAAGACAAATACAATTACACAAAAACACATTTTACATTCAAAGTCAATCAATATCGGTATTTTCTTATTATATTTGTTGCAGATTTAGTTCTTTTCCACTTACGTCATAATCGACCTCTTCCTCTAATTCATAAGAACCATAAAATTCTTCATACAGTTCTACTTCCTCAGGTTCCTCCTTGTTGAAGAGAAAAAGACAAATACAATTACACAAAAACACATTTTACATTCAAAGGCATTCATTATCGGGATTTTCTTATTATATTTGTTGCTGATTCAGTTCTTTTCCACTTACGTCACAGTCTTCCTCTAATTCATAAGAACCATAAACTTCTTCATACAGTTCTTCATAAACTTCTTCATAAATTTCTTCATAAACAAGTTCTTCTTCATCAGATTCCTCCTTGCGTAAGAGAAAAAGACAAAAACAATTACACAAAAACACATTTTACGTTCAAAGTCAATCAATATCGGGATTTTCTTAATATATTTGTTGCAGATTTAGTTCTTTTCCACTTACGTCATAATCTAACTCTTCCTCTGATTCATTAGAACCATAAAATTCTTCAGGTTCTTCATCAGGTTCCTCCTTGTTAAGAGAAAAAGACAAATACAATTACACAAAAACACATTTTACGTTCAAAGTCAATCAATATCGGGATTTTCTTAATATATTTGTTGCAGATTTAGTTCTTTTCCACTTACGTCATAATCTAACTCTTCCTCTGATTCATTTAGAACCATGAAATTCTTCAGGTTCTCACAGGTTCCTCCTTGTTAAGAGAAAAAGACAAATACAATTACACAAAAACACATTTTACATTCAAAGTCAATCAATATCGGGATTTTTTTTAATATATTTGTTGCAGATTTAGTTCTTTTCCACTTACGTCATAATCTACCTCTTCCTCTGATTCATTAGAACCATGAAATTCTTCAGGTTCTTCATCAGGTTCCTCCTTGGTAAGAGAAAAAGACAAAAACAATTACACAAAAACACATTTACATTCAAAGTCAATCAATATCCGGGATTTTCTTATTATATTTGTTGCAGATTTAGTTCTTTTCCACTTACGTCATAATCTAGCTCTTCCTCTGATTCATTAGAACCATGAAATTCTTCAGGTTCTTCATCAGGTTCCTCCTTGTTAAGAGAAAAAGACAAATACAATTACACAAAAACACATTTTACATTCAAAGTCATTCAATATCGGATTATTCTTATTATATTTGTTGCTTGATTTAGTTATTTCCACTTACGTCATTTTCTATCTCTTCCTCTGATTCATTAGAACCATGAAATTCTTCAGGTTCTTCATCAAAGATGTAGTTTGTTGTCTGTTCTGCTCTGGGGGTTCCTGCGTAAGAGACAGAGATATCAGGCCTCGCCCCTCTATTACGGTATTTAACGTATCTTTCATGATACAAAACAAGCAACTTTAGTTCATATTTTTATCAGTTTTATATTATGTATTTCTTGCGACTTACTTGAGCGACAACATTACTAGTAGGATGAACTGGTTCCTGGTTCAGGAAAAAAAGAGAATAATGAGATCAGGGAGATCAACTCGGCTCTTTGCTGGAAAAGCCTAAAACTATTTCTTGTGACCTTATGGGTTTGGCAGTTGCCGATAGATAGATAGATAGATAGATAGATAGATAACTTTGTTAGATCAATAAATGTGAATTTGGAAAAGTCAGATGGCTCAGGTGAATTACTCCTATTTAGCCAAAGAGAAATTATTCTTTATACAAAGGAAGGTTTTTTAAAGAACTTTTTTTTTTGTCTATTTTAACTTACCTGGTGAATATCCACGCCAGTTTCATCTTCTGTTTGTTCCTGGTTAAAGAATTAAAAAAAAAGTGTGATTAACTCATTCACTACTGTAATGATGTATTTGATAAAGGGCAAAATAACCAGTTACTTTCCACTATTGCCTTTCCCACTTACTTGGAAGGTGTTATCTCCAAGCCCCCACAATCTGCTCCGGGTTGTCCTGCGTAAGAGACAGAGATATCAGGCCTCTATACGGTATTTATCTTTCATAATACAAAAACAAGCAACTTTACTTCATATTTTTATCAGTTGTAAACAATTTATTTCTCGCTACTTGAGAGACAACATTCTCAATAGGTGGAACTGGTTGCTGGTTAAGAGAAAAGAGAATAATGAGATCAGGGAGATCAAGTCGGCTCTTTGCTGGAAAAGCTCAAAACTATTTCTAGTGACCTTATGGGTTTGGCAGTTGCATTAATCTGTATTTAAAATGGATTATTAATTGTATGTGGCAGGGCACATGGCTAGAGCCGACTGTGTGTGCCAGTATAGGGGTGCAAAGCGGATATATATAATGTAGGGGGGCAGTACAACTATGGGAGCCTACATACACCGGCAGGTACAGGCGCAGTAGGGTAAAAGCCAATTACACATGAAAAGCTGCTTTTTCCCTTTACTGTGTATGCGCCTGTCTGTGTCCAAAGGGAAGAAGAGGAAAGAGACAGGTGGGCAGATAGGTAGGTAGATAGAGAGATAGATGATAGATAGGTAGATAGAGAGATAAATGATAGATAGGTAGATAGCTAGATAGATGATAGGTAGGTAGATAGATAGATAGAGAGAGAGAGAGAGAGAGAGAGATAGAGGATAGATAGATAGATGGATGGATAGAGAGAGAGATAGATAGAGAGAGATAGATGGATAGATGATAGATAGATAGATAGAGGATAGATAGATGATAGATATATGATAGAGAGATAGATAGATAGATGATAGATAGATGGATACATAGAGGATAGATAGATAGATAGGAAAGAAGACAGAAGAGGAAAGAGATATTTGCAGCTTCTCCGTTTTGCTTACCTCGCAGATGGTTTCAGTGGGTTGATGTTGTTGTTCTTCTGGTTGAACCTGTTTCACATAAAGAAAAGAGTTTATTTAATAGAAATAAAGAGCCAAGTATTTGATATTATACTGAAATGCAAACTGGGATGGGTACAATATATTTGCTTGGCAGTTCCCTCCTTACCAGAATAACAACTTCTTTATCTTTTATCACAATTCGTTTCTGAAAACAAAGAGAATAAAGTCGGATTATAAATGGTAACGATCGCGTTGGGAAATCGGTAACTTTTATTCGCAAACCCAAATCAGAGATATTAGAGTCAAACAAAGGCCCTTACTTTTCTAAAAAGTGGGAGGCAACAAAATACTTTTCGAAGTATGCGCCTCGCCATTTTCGCTGCCATTCTTTCTGCGGAGAGAGAGAAACATCATTGGTGCAAACGGTAGTAATCCGATTGGTTGCTTTTATTTATATTTTATTATTTATATAGAGACATTAAACAGTTTGGCCCCACTTTTGAGCCTTGTACCAAACCCTTTTCTTTAATAGTGTTTTAATGTCGGTTTGAAAAACAGCTGAAGCCACTGAATGAGATGTGATTGGCTGTCGGCTTTTTGTAACCGTGAATACATAGTCACCCAATGGGAACCCTGGAATTAAGCCAACAAAATTCAATAGGTGAAATCGGATTGGCTGTTGGTGGCACCGCCCCCTTTTTCTACAAATAAAACTGCAATCCCCTAGTGACCAACTGTGAAGAGTTTGGGGACCCCGGGGTTAATACTGTGAGAATGGCAGCAGGTTGGATTTCCCCATTGAAAGTCAATAGATAAAATCTGATTGGATGTTCATAGCCCTGCCCACTTTTGGGCATCCAACATATATCATCTTTTCATTCAAGCTGACCCCATGACTATGCGATTCAAGTTTGGGGGGTGCAGCTTCAAAGCTGTAAGATTGGCAGCAGTTTGAAAACCTTCCCCGTCAAAGTCAATGGGAAAATTGGGGGGTTCGGAGCGGCGCCACAAAAAGACGGGGGGCGGGATTGCTTAGAAAAACACAAGCAAACTGCTCTGCTATAAGGCGAAGAAGTGTGGGGAGTTTGGGTGTTGTACCCCTAAAGTTATAGGAGGAGTAGCGTTTAGAAAATGGGGGGCGCTAACCAACATAATTACGTTTCCCCATAGCAACCAATCAGCAGCATTTACTGGTCACAAAGCCAAAACAATGTATTGGTTGCTATGAGTTACTGCACACAGTGCTTAGTGGCTTTTATTACATAAGGGGTAAACCTCTGAATTTAAAAAAAAATAATACTATTTACGAATGATAAAAGACGACCAATATAGATAAATAAAAGGAAGAAAACACGGTGTGGAATCCAATAAAATATATTAGAATTGGTAGGGTGATAAATCCCCGTAGGGAAATGGAAACTGTATGTATAGTATATACTGTATTGTATTTATATTGGCCCCTCCCCTGGGGATCTTACAATGGAAATGATTGGCACAGGGAACATATTTGCCCCGCCCCTGTTTATATGTATAAAGCCGGACGCGACTGGCGCATTTAATGTACAAACGTAATAGCGAATTTTTATTCACAGTGCGAATGTCATGAAAAGCTTTTTAAATATGGCTTATTCCCAAATTGCTCTCTATAATAAATATCCCCCCCACTATGTTACACTCTGTAGTAGGGAATTAAATACAGTCGCGCGGGGTGTATCCTTCCCCCACTTGTTACACTGATAAATCTGTCCCTAAACCTTTATTTCCATAATGTCCCCCCTATGTAACCGGAGCTCCACTCACCTTGCTCGCGTAAGAAAGAATGTGCCGATCCCAGGCTGCTTAGCAACAACCTCAGCTTTCTGCATTGTGACATCACAATACAGCTGCCTGCACTGTGACATCACAATGGCTCAAGCAATGCGATTACTGACAGGAGTTATGGGCACTGGGGGGGCTGTAATACTGATACTAATAATGGCAGGGGGTAAGGTTATTGGGGCAGTTGTTATTGATATATGGATGTATAATATAAATAACATAACAATACAGGGCATTATTGTGCTGTTTATATTGAGCTAATACAGTATGTATATGTACAGGTATAGGATCTATTATCCAGAATGCTCGGGATCTGGGGTTTTCCAGATAAGCGGTCTTTCTGTAATTGGGATCTCCTACCTAAGTCTGCTACAAAAATTATTTCAACTGTAATTAAACCCAATAGGGCTGTTCTGCCCCCAATAAGGGGTAATTATATCTTAGTTGGGATCAAGTACAGGTACTGTTTTATTATTACAGAGAAAAGGGAATCATTTAACCATTAAATAAACCCAATAGGGCTGTTCTGCCCCCAATAAGGGGTAATTATATCTTAAGGAATCATTTTTAAAAATTTGAATTATTTTCTTATAATGGAGTCTATGAGAGACGGCCTGTAATTCCGAGCTCTGTTACTAGAACTCCCACAATCCCTTGCTCCAGCCCATGTGATGCCATCATTACTAGCAAGAGATACTGAGAGCCTGACTGTTATACAGAATGTACCAATACATGGGCCGGGGGGTATCAATCTGCACATAGGGGGAGTAGCAAGAATGGCAGCTCCCAAATAGAGGGGATCCCATAGAAAGCAAGGGGAGGGTTACAGGCACTTATTTGGATTTCATGGAATATAAAGGCCAATGGGTTGGGAATGATGGGGCTGCTTAACTGTATCCCCTGTGTGAGTGTCTGTATGGTACAGATTAGCTGTATGGGTTACAGCCAATCACAGTAGCCCAACTGTAATTGGCTGCTGGATCACCTCACTAAATGGTACTAAGGTAAATGGGGCGCTGACAACCAGATGGCAAGGGACACAGGCTACAGCTCTGATAGGGGATGCTGGGACATGTAGGCCAGTGACAGTTATAGGACTACAGGCTGCAGCTCTGATAGGGGATGCTGGGACATGTAGGCCAGTGACTGTTATAGGACTACAGGCTGAGGCTCTGATAGGGGATGCTGGGACATGTAGGCCAGTGACAGTTACAGGACTACAGGCTGCAGCTCTGATAGGGGATGCTGGGACATGTAGGCCAGTGACAGTTATAGGACTACAGACTGCAGCTCTGATAGGGGATGCTGGGACATGTAGGCCAGTGACAGTTATAGGACAACAGGCTGCAGCTCTTATAGGGGATGCTGGGACATGTAGGTCAGTGACAGTTATAGGACTACAGGCTGCAGCTCTGATAGGGGATGCTGGGACACGTAGGCCAGTGACAGTTATAGGACTACAGACTGCAGCTCTGATAGGGGATGCTGGGACATGTAGGCCAGTGACAGTTATAGGACAACAGGCTGCAGCTCTTATAGGGGATGCTGGGACATGTAGGTCAGTGACAGTTATAGGACTACAGGCTGCAGCTCTGATAGGGGATGCTGGGACACGTAGGCCAGTGACAGTTATAGGACTACAGACTGCAGCTCTGATAGGGGATGCTGGGACATGTAGGTCAGTGACAGTTATAGGACTACAGGCTGCAGCTCTGATAGGGGATGCTGGGACATGTAGGCCAGTGACTGTTATAGGACTACAGGCTGAGGCTCTGATAGGGGATGCTGGGACATGTAGGCCAGTTACAGGACTACAGGCTGCAGCTCTGATAGGGGATGCTGGGACACGTAGGCCAGTGACAGTTATAGGGTTACAGGCTGCAGCTCTGATAGGGGATGCTGGGACACGTAGGCCAGTGACAGTTATAGGACTACAGGCTGCAGCTCTGATAGGGGATGCTGGGACACGTAGGCCAGTGACAGTTATAGGACTACAGGCTGCAGCTCTGATAGGGGATGCTGGGACACGTAGGCCAGTGACAGTTATAGGACTACAGGCTGCAGCTCTGATAGGGGATGCTGGGACATGTAGGCCAGTGACAGTTATAGGGCTACAGGCTGCAGCTCTGATAGGGGATGCTGGGACACGTAGGCCAGTGACAGTTATAGGACTACAGGCTGCAGCTCTTATAGGGGATGCTGGGACATGTAGGCCAGTGACAGTTATAGGACTACAGGCTGCAGCTCTTATAGGGGATGCTGGGACATGTAGGTCAGTGACAGTTATAGGACTACAGACTGCAGCTCTGATAGGGGATGCTGGGACATGTAGGCCAGTCACAGTTATAGGACAACAGGCTGCAGCTCTTATAGGGGATGCTGGGACATGTAGGCCAGTGACAGTTATAGGACTACAGGCTGCAGCTCTTATAGGGGATGCTGGGACACGTAGTCCAGTGACAGTTGTAGGACTACAGGCTGCAGCTCTGATAGGGGATGCTGGGACATGTAGGCCAGTGACTGTTATAGGACTACAGGCTGAGGCTCTGATAGGGGATGCTGGGACATGTAGGCCAGTTACAGGACTACAGGCTGCAGCTCTGATAGGGGATGCTGGGACACGTAGGCCAGTGACAGTTATAGGGTTACAGGCTGCAGCTCTGATAGGGGATGCTGGGACACATAGGCCAGTGACAGTTATAGGACTACAGGCTGCAGCTCTTATAGGGGATGCTGGGACATGTAGGCCAGTGACAGTTATAGGACTACAGGCTGCAGCTCTGATAGGGGATGCTGGGACATGTAGGCTAGTGACAGTTATCGGGCTACAGACTGCAGCTCTGATAGGGGATGCTGGGACACGTAGGCCAGTGACAGTTATAGGACTACAGACTGCAGCTCTGATAGGGGATGCTGGGACACGTAGGCCAGTGACAGTTATAGGACTACAGGCTGCAGCTCTGATAGGGGATGCTGGGACACGTAGGCCAGTGACAGTTATAGGACTACAGACTGCAGCTCTGATAGGGGATGCTGGGACATGTAGGTCAGTGACAGTTATAGGACTACAGGCTGCAGCTCTGATAGGGGATGCTGGGACATGTAGGTCAGTGACAGTTATAGGACTACAGGCTGCAGCTCTTATAGGGGATGCTGGGACACGTAGGCCAGTGACAGTTATAGGACTACAGGCTGCAGCTCTGATAGGGGATGCTGGGACACGTAGGCCAGTGACAGTTATAGGACTACAGGCTGCAGCTCTGATAGGGGATGCTGGGACATGTAGGTCAGTGACAGTTATAGGACTACAGGCTGCAGCTCTTATAGGGGATGCTGGGACACGTAGGCCAGTGACAGTTATAGGACTACAGGCTGCAGCTCTGATAGGGGATGCTGGGACACGTAGGCCAGTGACAGTTATAGGACTACAGGCTGCAGCTCTGATAGGGGATGCTGGGACATGTAGGTCAGTGACTGTTATAGGACTACAGGCTGAGGCTCTGATAGGGGATGCTGGGACATGTAGGCCAGTTACAGGACTACAGGCTGCAGCTCTGATAGGGGATGCTGGGACACGTAGGCCAGTGACAGTTATAGGGTTACAGGCTGCAGCTCTGATAGGGGATGCTGGGACACGTAGGCCAGTGACAGTTATAGGACTACAGACTGCAGCTCTGATAGGGGATGCTGGGACACGTAGGCCAGTGACAGTTATAGGACTACAGACTGCAGCTCTGATAGGGGATGCTGGGACATGTAGGCCAGTGACAGTTATAGGACTACAGACTGCAGCTCTTATAGGGGATGCTGGGACATGTAGGCCAGTGACAGTTATAGGACTACAGGCTGCAGCTCTGATAGGGGATGCTGGGACACGTAGGCCAGTGACAGTTATAGGACTACAGACTGCAGCTCTGATAGGGGATGCTGGGACATGTAGGCCAGTGACAGTTATAGGACTACAGACTGCAGCTCTTATAGGGGATGCTGGGACATGTAGGCCAGTGACAGTTATAGGACTACAGGCTGCAGCTCTGATAGGGGATGCTGGGACACGTAGGCCAGTGACAGTTATAGGACTACAGGCTGCAGCTCTGATAGGGGATGCTGGGACATGTAGGCCAGTGACAGTTATAGGACTACAGGCTGCAGCTCTGATAGGGGATGCTGGGACATGTAGGCCAGTGACAGTTATAGGACTACAGGCTGCAGCTCTGATAGGGGATGCTGGGACATGTAGGTCAGTGACAGTTATAGGACTACAGACTGCAGCTCTGATAGGGGATGCTGGGACACGTAGGCCAGTGACAGTTATCGGGCTACAGGCTGCAGCTCTTATAGGGGATGCTGGGACATGTAGACCAGTGACAGTTATAGGACTACAGGCTGCAGCTCTTATAGGGGATGCTGGGACATGTAGGCCAGTGACAGTTATAGGACTACAGGCTGCAGCTCTGATAGGGGATGCTGGGACATGTAGGCCAGTGACAGTTATAAGACTACAGACTGCAGCTCTGATAGGGGATGCTGGGACATGTAGGCCAGTGACAGTTATAGGACTACAGGCTGCAGCTCTGATAGGGGATGCTGGGACATGTAGGCCAGTGAGAGTTATAGGACTACAGGCTGCAGCTCTGATAGGGGATTCTGGGAAACGTAGGCCAGTGACAGTTATAGGACTACAGGCTGCAGCTCTGATAGGGGATGCTGGGACATGTAGGCCAGTGACAGTTATAAGACTACAGGCTGCAGCTCTGATAGGGGATGCTGGGACACGTAGGCCAGTGACAGTTATCGGGCTACAGGCTGCAGCTCTGATAGGGGATGCTGGGACATGTAGGCCAGTGACAGTTATAGGACTACAGGCTGCAGCTCTGATGGGGGATGCTGGGACACGTAGGCCAGTGACAGTTATCGGGCTACAGGCTGCAGCTCTGATAGGGGATGCTGGGACACGTAGGTCAGTGACAGTTATAGGTGTTGCCAGCAGGGGGCAATTAACCACCATCTGTCGTAGACCCATGAATGAGGTGTCAAACCGTGCGGCTTATTCGGGAATGGGGTGCTATGACTTTTGTGAGGGGTGGGTAGTTAATTGCCCCCAGGGCCGCCATCAGAAATCACGGGGCCCCTCACAAAAAAAATTTCTGGGCCCTCCTCCTCCCACACCCTGCCCCCCAATGCCCCCCCAGTGATCCCTCCCATCAGTAGATAGGACACACACACATTGGTAGCCAGGGCCCCCTAATACATTGGTGCCCAGCAGTAGTGCCCCCATAGTACATTGGTGCCTAGCAGCAGTGCCCCCATAATACATTGGTGCCCAGCAGCAGTGCCCCCATAATACATTGGTGCCCAGCAGCAGTGCCCCATAATACATTGGTGCCCAGCAGCAGTGCTCCCATAATATATTGGTGCCCAGCAGCAGTGCCCCCATAATACATTGGTGCCCAGCAGCAGTGCCCCCATAATACATTGGTGCCCAGCAGCAGTGCCCCCATAATACATTGGTGCCCAGCAGCAGTGCCCCCATAATACATTGGTGCCCAGCAGCAGTGCCCCCATAATACATTGGTGCCCAGCAGCAGTGCCCCCATAATACATTGGTGCCCAGCAGCAGTGCCCCCATAATACATTGGTGCCCAGCAGCAGTGCCCCCATAATACATTGGTGCCCAGCAGCAGTGCCCCCATAATACATTGGTGCCCAGCAGCAGTGCCCCCATAATACATTGGTGCCCAGCAGCAGTGCCCCCATAATACATTGGTGCCCAGCAGCAGTGCCCCCATAATACATTGGTGCCCAGCAGCAGTGCCCCCATAATACATTGGTGCCCAGAAGGCAGTGCCCCCCTAATACATTGGTGCCCAGCAGCAGTGCCCCCCTAATACATTGGTGCCCAGCAGCAGTGCCCCCCTAATACATTGGTGCCCAGCAGCAGTGCCCCCCTAATACATTGGTGCCCAGCAGCAGTGCCCCCATAATACATTGGTGATCATTGTGCCCTGCAGCCCCCCTAATACATTGGTGTCAAGAGCAGTGTCCCTCTAATACAGGGGTGGGCAAATTTTTGGCTCACGGGCCACATTTACTCACCCCCGGGCCGGACGGGGCCAGGGCGGGCACCCTTCCCTCTTTAATTCCGGCACGCCAATGACACCAAGTCTCGCGTGATGAGACTTGGCGTCGTCAGCGGGCCGGATTAAAAAGGCAAAGGGGCCGGATGTGGCCCGCGGGCCGTAGTTTGCCCACCCCTGCTCTAATACATTGGTGGTCAGTGTGTCCCGCAGCCCCCCCAATACATTGGCGACCTGCAGCAGTCCTCTTCGGCTTTGGTGGCTCCTCTGGCATCTTCGGCAGCATCTCCGGATCCTTCACGGGCGAAGCCTCCGCAAGTCTGTCTCCACGCGAATAGAGACAGGCCCTTTTATAAGGTTGCGCCCCGTGCGTATGACGTCACCCGTACACGCGGGGCGCAACAAACCAATGACAGGGCCCGGATTTTATTAAATAGGGCCCGAGCGACTAAGAAAAACTGTAGCACCGCCGGGCCCCCTTTAAAAGTAAAAATTGCTTGGGCCCGGGACAGCTGTCCCCACTGTTCCCCCCTAATAGTTACATAGTTACATATAGTTACATAGTTACATAGGGTTGAAAAAAGACCAGTGTCCATCAAGTTCAACCCATCCAAGTAAACCCAGCACACTTAACCCACACCTACCAATCTATACACTCACATACATACACTATATATACAACCACTAGTACTAACTGTAGATATTAGTATCACAATAGCCTTGGATATTCTGATTGATCAAGAACTCATCCAGGCCCCTCTTAAAGGCATTAACAGAATCTGCCCCAGAAGGGGCAATTGTCACAGAGAACTGAAGGAAACATTGTAATATTGGGGCACGAGTTTTTCCACGGCAAGCACCACTCACATTTTCTTCAGGAAATGTACCTCTCTAGTTATATTTTAATGGTTCCCAGGTTCTTTATAATAGGGATGTAAACATCTGAATTCTAAACTCTTCTGTTATATCTTTTACTAGAAATTAGGCAAAAATTAGGGCTTATTTATGATGCCCGAGTATTTTGACAGAGTTATAACAATGGCTAATGCTCTGGGAAAAATACACTCTGCCATTTAACATTTTATTCTTTAACCAACAAATGTATTTGTAGCTGTAATATTGGTGTGTAGGCGCCATCTCAGTGCATTGTGCCCGAGTCTGAGCTTTCAGCCAGCGCTACACATTAGAACTGCTTTCAGCTAACCTATTGTTTCTCCTACTCCCATGTAACTGGAGGAGTCCCAAGTCGGACTTGGATTTCTTACTATTGAATGCTATTCTGATACCTACTGGGAGCTGCTATCTTGCTCCCTTCCCATTGTTCTGTATTTGTAAACCCTATGGGCTTGTATTAGTGTCCCCTTACTCTGTAAAGTGCTACAGAGAACAATAGCACTATATCAATAGTAATAATAATAATTAGGCCCCTCCATTATACATGATTTCTTTGCAGAAAATAAACAGCAGGGAGGAAGGAGCCCCTGACTTTCCATTTTCCATAGACCAGGAATAGAGTGCAAGGAGCCTATGTTCCTCTGCATTCTTCAGTTTGAACCTTAATTACAGTAATAGACAAAATGGGCACACTGGGGCTTTACATGATGTGTGCGATTGTGTGCCTGGCACTGCGCCCCCTTCAGAGAAAACGGCTCTGTTGTTTTGGGATCCAATGCATTTACAGACAACGATGCTACAAAATGAGCTGCCAACGAGGAGCATAAAGCGACACGTGTGTATCACAAACATGCAAAAGCCTGTAGTGTGTAGGGCAGAAACTCACAAACTAAACCCAATGTATTGTTACTAAACCCAAATATTCCAAAGCTCACTCATTTGAATGTATATTTGGGTATGAGGAGGAGAGAAATGAATCTGACTTTACTAATAAACCTTCCTTTTGTCTGTAGAGTTATGAATAAAGGGATATTCCTTGCTTTTCATTGGCGGCAGGGGACTGAAAGGGAATGGCTGTCTCCATTTGAACAGTAAGACTTTTACTAATATTTTCCCTATAGAAAAATAACCCAAGGGAATGTCTGACAAATGATGGCACTTAATTTTAATTAAACTGCTGAATTGCCATTAACCAGAAAGCTCTGAATTACAGAAAGCCCGTCTCCCATAGACTCCATTTTAATCAAATAATTCAGAATTTTAAAACTGATTTCCATTTTCTCTGTAGTAATAAAAAAACAGCATCTTGTAATTGATCCCAACTACAATATAACTAATCTTTATTGGATACAAAACAATCCTGATGGGTTTGATGTTTTATTGATTTTATAGTAGACTTAAGGTATGGAGATCCAAATTACGGAAAGACTCCTTATCCGGAATACCTTTGGTCCCGAGCATTCTGGATAACGGGTCCTATACCTGTACTTGGTAGTATTGCTAACGATGCCCTCTTTGGAAATGGAATGCCAGCAGGAAGATATATGGCTACACACTAATGCTGGATGCTGGCACAGGTACACTGGGCAGAAGGTGGGGGCTAAATAAATATATGGCTACACACTAATGCTGGATGCTGGCACAATTACACGGGGCAGAAAGTGGGGGCTAAATAAATATATGGCTACACACTAATGCTGGATGCTGGCACAATTACACGGGGCAGAAAGTGGGGGCTAAATAAATATATGGCTACACACTAATGCTGGATGCTGGCACAGGTACACGGGGCAGAAAGTGGGGGCTAAATAAATATATGGCTACACACTAATGCTGGATGCTGGCACAGGTACACGGGGCAGAAAGTGGGGGCTAAATAAATATATGGCTACACACTAATGCTGGATACTGGCACAATTACACGGGGCAGAAAGTGGGGGCTAAATAAATATATGGCTACACACTAATGCTGGATACTGGCACAATTACACGGGGCAGAAAGTGGGGGCTAAATAAATATATGGCTACACACTAATGCTGGATGCTGGCACAGGTTCACGGGGCAGAAAGTGGGGGCTAAATAAATATATGGCTACACACTAATGCTGGATGCTGGCACAATTACACGGGGCAGAAAGTGGGGGCTAAATAAATATATGGTTACACACTAATGCTGGATGCTGGCACAGGTTCACGGGGCAGAAAGTGGGGGCTAAATAAATATATGGCTACACACTAATGCCGGATTCTATGCTTCTTTTCTTCCCCGCTGTGTAATTCTATTATTAAATATGCTAGACAAGCCTGTAAAAGAGCTGCAGTTCAGCTGCTTGTAAACATAATAAATCTGGGTGCAGGGAGAAAGGCATGTTATTCTGGGGGCTTTCTAGAGTAATTTTATGGGATTTTAAAATAAAAGGGCCAAAAGGCCAAGAATCAACCACTACGATCCAATCAGCTTTCAGATATGCCCACCCCCTGAGCCACTGTATCGGCAAGGTGCACACAGCGGATTTCAGTGCTGAAACACGTGAGTATGCATTTCGGCACACAAATCCACCGCGCCTGCATGTTTTTTACCCGTTATATAACTTATAATGTAGAGTTAGCGGGATGGAACCTGAATCCAAAAGCAGCGTTTAGCCCTACCCTGTGGCACTCACCCATTCAGAGCAAAGTTCTGCCTCAACACAACCTTCCTGCTACTGTTCCAAGTCCAGGCAAGAAAGAACCCGCAATGTTGCGCTAGGGAGTTTATTCATTTTTGAGGGAAGAGGAAGATGGGACAGACCTGCGGGATTCTAATGTGGTGCATTGTGGGGGTGCTGACAGGTCACAGAAAGGAAGGAGGACAGAGTTGGCATGAAGGGGAAGGTAACTGATAAGGCCAGAGACAGAGTCATCGGATGCAAAAAAAGTATGACGGGCATTGGGAATGCTGGAATGTTGGGGTACAATAAGGCTGTTGTGCTTTATAGAAGAGCCGGGGCCTTGCAGAGCCATAGCTAGAGCTTTCCATGTCCCTCTCCTGTTCACATCTAAAGAAAGCTATTGGCACTAGTGATGAGCTAATGTTTTTGCCCCATGTGGATTCACAGTAACATTCCACATTTCGCCATAGTGAAGTTTTTCCTTGAAACTGGGACAAAACTCACTACAAAAAAAAATGATTTTAATGTATTTGGAGAAAAAAGACAAAAACAAAGACGCAATGTAAAATTGAGGGGAAAAAAGCGCCCATTGACTTAAATGATTTTTGAGTGAGAAAAAAATGTTGCACAACAAATGAAAAGAGTTGTGCGCAACAAAAAATGTTGCGCGTTAGGAAAAAAAAAGTTGCCCGCGTTTAAATACATCACATCTGTATGTCAAGAATTACTGATTTGGAAATTTTTTTCAAAAACAGAACATATTCGCTCATCACTAGTTGGCACCTCATTTATTCTTCTGAAAGAATTGTGACTTGATAGGTATGGGGTACTTTATTTCTGAATTACACTTTTAACATTGCAAATAATTCACTCTACCATTTCAATTTTTATTCTTGCACCAACTAATATATATTTGTTTTAGTTTTAATATTGGTGTTTAGACACCAATTGGCTATAGGGCCCAAGTCTAAAGAGCTAAAGGGGTTTCTCCTGCTTGGGTGCTATTCTCCTGCCTACCACAAAGGGGGCTACTGAGAACATTGGGCAACACACAAGATTTTTGAGCCCTTTCTGAACTCTATCATGCTGAGATCTTCAGGTTAAAACATAAGGCAGCCTACAGGAGACCTGCTTTTTGGAAGGGTAAGGGGTCTGGGGTTTCAGAGATCAGTTTATTTATTGGATTTGACACTATTGTTCTTACTGCTTCTCACTGTGTGTATAATTAGTGTATTTTGTGTGTTAACAAAGTGTTCATTTCCCATTTTCCAATTTTCCAGGCATGTGTGGAGTTAATGGACTGCTTATTCCCCATTTTCCAAGGATCTTTCCAGCATGTGTGGAGTTAATGGACTGCTTATTCCCCATTTTCCAAGGATCTTTCCAGCATGTGTGGAGTTAATGGAGCGGTACATCAGGGTAGGGGCCCATTTCTGGCCAGACTATACAGGTGGGGGCACATACCATGAGCAGGAGAGAAGGAGGATCAGAGAGGAGCTGCAGGAGGTGAGTATGGAGAGAAATCCCTCTATATTAACCCTTAGCAGTGTGTTTGCTCCCTGCTTTCTCTCTTCAGCCCCCTCTGCCTCTGCCCCCTACCAACTCCCTGGTAAGGATGATGGCACACTAGGAGATTAGTCGCCCGCAGTAAATCTGCGCTACCGCCGGCGACTGCTCTCCTGAAAATGCTTTCCCATTGGCAATAATGTAAATCACTGGGGGGAAACGTACGCGCTGCTTCCGGTTTCTCAAGTCGCCCAAAGATTCCCCGCGAGGCAACTTAGGAAAGCGGAAGCGCATTGTAGGTTTCCCCACCGGCGATTTCCATTATTGCCTGTGAGAAGGGAACTAGGGACGTTTCTTCGCCCGCGGTATCTCAGTTTATCGTGGGTAAGAAAACGCCCTGTGTGCCGGTGCCCTAACCCATTAATAGTTTATCATTTCCGCTACACATTTACAAAGCCTCTTTTGCCTCTGCCCCCAGACATGGCACTATTAACCCCTTGATAAGATTAGAGCTCACTGACCCATCTGTGCTTCAGCAGCTCCGTATTCTCATTATCCTTAGTCGCTATTGCTGAACAGTTAGCATAGTTACAGCACAGCAGAGTGAGGGACTGTTCGGCTATAGAGAATAAGAATAACTAGAAAGGGAAGTTTGAGAACAAACTTCATGTTGGGTTGAAAAACATGAAGTCACTGAATGGGCTCCGCCCACTTTCTCTAACCTTGGACCCACAGTTATACAGTAAAACCAACTGTGCAAAGTTTGGGGACCCTGGTTTTAATAGTGTCTGCATGGCAGCAACTTAAATTTCCCCACTGAAAGTCAACGACATCTGATTGGCGGTAGTGGCGGTGGTAACTCCACCCCCTTTTTCTAACCTGGAACTGCAGTTACCCAGTGACTAATTCTGCGAAGTTTAGGGGCCCTAGGATTAATAGTTAAAGAACGGCACCAATTAAAATTTAAACCAATAAAAGTCAATAGGTGAATTGTGATTGGTGGTTCCGCCCACTTTTTCTAACCTTGAGTCAAAGTCACCCAGTGGCAAACAGTGGGCACCCTGGCATAAATAGTTTGAGAATGACAGCATTTTAAATTTAAACCAATAAAATTCAATGGATGAAATCTGATTGGCTGTTAGTGGCCCAACCCACTTTTCCTATTTTTGAACTGCAGTCCCCCAGTGACCAACTTTGCAAATTTTGGGGACTCAGGCATTCATTGTGAGACTGACAGCATTTTACACTTCACCATTGAAAGTAAATAGGTGAAATGTTATTGGCTGTTGGTGGCTCCGCCCACTTTTTTCTAACTTTGAATGGAAAATACCCAGTGACTAACTCTGGAAACTTTAACAACCCTGGAATTAATATTTAAATAACAGCATCAGTTTAAATATAAACCAATGAAATATAATGGGTGGAAATGGATTGGCTGTTGGTGGCTCCTCCCACTTGTTTGGGAACCCTGACATAAATAGTGTGAGCAAAGCAACATTTTAAATATAAACCAAAACAATTCAATAGGTGAAGTCTGATTGGCTGTTGGTGGCTCCACCCACTTTTTAAAACCTACAAATGCAGTTCCCTAGTAACCCTGGTGTTAATACTATGAGAAAGGCAGCAGGTTGAATTTCCCATTGAAAATCAATAGGTAAAATCTGATTGGCTGTTGTTGGCTCCACCCACTTTTTCTAACTCTGAACTGCAGTTACCAGGTGACTAGCTCTGCAAAGTTTGAAGACCTTAGTATTAATATTAAAAGAATAGCCGCAGTTTAAATTTAAACATATGAAGTCTATAGGTGAAATCTAATTGGTTGTTGTTGGCCTCACCCACTTTTCTCAACTTGGAACATAGTCACCTAGTGACAAACTGTGCAAAGTTTGGGGACCCTGACATTAAACATGTGAAAATGTCAGCAGTTAAAATTTCCCCACTGAAAACAATGAAAGAAATGTGATTGGCTTTTGGCGGCCCCGCCCACTTTTTCTAACCTTGAGTACAAAGTCCCGCAGTGACTGACTGTGCAAAGTTTGCGAACTCTGGCATCAAACCAATAAAATTCAATAGGTGAAATCTGATTGGCTGTTGGTGGCCCCGCCCACTTTTTCAAAACTAAAACTGTAGTACTCTAGTGACCAACTGGGGACCCTGGTGTTAATACTGTGAGAATGGCAGCAGGTTGAATTTCCCCATTTAGAGTCAATAGGTAAAATCTGATTGGCTGTTGGTGGCTCCACCCACTTACAAAAATACAAAAAACCTTAAATGCATAGTCACCCAGTGTCTGACTATGCAAAGTTTGGGAAGCCTGGCAACAAACCAATAAAAATCAGTAGGTGAAATCTGATTGGTTGTTGGTGGCTCCGCCCACTTTTCAAAACTAAAATTGCAGTCCCCTAGTGACCAACTGTGAAAAGTCTGGGGTTAATACTGTGAGAATGGCAGCAGGTTGGATTTCCCCATTGAAAGTCAATAGATAAACTCTGATTGGCTGTTGGTGGCTCCGCCCACTTTTTCTAACCTTGAATCACAGTACCTGGTGCCTAACTCTGCAAAGTTTGGGGACCCCGGTGTTATTAGTGTGAGACTGGCAGCAGGTTGGATTTCTGCCAAGTCAATAGGTAAAATCTGATTGGCTGTTCACATCTCCGCCCACTTTTGGGCATCCAACAATCATCATATTTTCATTCAGGCTGACCCCATGACTGTGTGATTCAAGTTTGGGGAGTGTGGCCTCACAGCTGTAAGATTGGCAGCAGTTTCAATTTCCCCATAAAAGTCAATGGGTACAATATGATTGGCTGCTGTTGGCCCCTCCCACTTTGCAGGTTTAAAAAAAAAAAAAAACCTGAATGCGTAGTCACCCAGTGACTGACTGTGCAAAGTTTGGAAAATCTGGCATCAAACCAATAAAAATCAATAGGTGAAATTTGATTGGCTGTTGGTGGCTCCGCCCACTTTCCAAAACTTAAACTGCAGTCCCCTAGTGACCAAGTGTAAAAAGTTTGGGGTGAGAATGGCAGCAGGTTGAATTTCCGTCAAATCAATAGGTAAAATCTGATTGGCGGTTCACAGCTCCGCCCACTTTTGGGCATCCAATAATCATCCTATTTTCATTCAGGCTGACCCCATGACTATGTGATTCAAGTTTGGGGAGTGTAGCCTCACAGCTGTAAGATTGGCAGCAGTTTCAATTTCCCCATTAAAGTCAGTGATTAAAATTTGATTGGCTGTTGTTGGCCCCTCCCACATTGGGGTCATCAACAAATGTTGCTGCTTCATTCGGGGTGACCCCATGATTATGTTATTCAAGTTTGGGGGGTGTAGCTTTAAAGCTTTGAGTGTGGCAGCAGTTTGAAAATCTTCCCTGTCAAAGTCAATGGGAAAATTGGGGGGTTCGGAGCGGCGCCACAAAAAGACGGGGGGCGGGATCGCTTAGAAAAGCACAAGCAGCCTGCTCCGCTATAGGGCGAAGATGTGTGGGGAGTTTGGCTGTTGTACCCCTAAACCTGTAGGAGGAGTAGTGTTTAGAAAATGGGGGGCGCTAAGAATAAGAAGAAGAAGAAGAAGCGGAAGAATAAGCTAAAGTCGAAGAACAGTCTGTTGGGGTTTTCAACCCAACATAATTATAATACGGAGCTGCTGAAGGGGCTTTAGCCATGCTGTTACATTGTGGCCTTTGGAGCAAAGCAATATTCTACTTCCTTCCAATCATTACAGTACAGTAGATACTTATATAGTAGGTTGGTTGCCCTCATATCTGTATCTATGGCTCCCTATATGTTTTATAGCCCCATTAGGAATATATTAACCAATTAAGTCCTGCCGCGGAACCCACTCAACTCCTTGCACAGATTTTAACCTATTCATTGTTCAACTAACGCCCTCTGTCAGCAACACCACTGAGTTTTACCTCACCCTACCTTTACCTTACCTACCCATTTTTATCAGCCCCCAGCAGTGTTAATTTCTCCGTTACACAATTGGTCAGTCACCTTTAGCAGAATGAGGCATAGGAGCCCCCCCCCACTGAGTATTTTTAAATCTTATCTTTTAAACTTCCCCATACAGGGGTACAGAGTATAACTGTGGGATAGTGAGTATAGTAAGGCAAGATGGTATCAGGGGTACAGAGTGTAACTGTGGGATAGTGAGTATAGTAAGGCAAGATGGTATCAGGGGTACAGACTATAACTGTGGGATAGTGAGTATAGTAAGGCAAGATGGTATCAGGGGTACAGACTATAACTGTGGGATAGTGAGTATAGTAAGGCAAGATGGTATCAGGGGTACAGAGTGTAACTGTGGGATAGTGAGTATAGTAAGGCAAGATGGTATCAGGGGTACAGAGTGTAAGTGTGGGATAGTGAGTATAGTAAGGCAAGATGGTATCAGGGGTACAGAGTGTAACTGTGGGATAGTGAGTATAGTAAGGCAAGATGGTATCAGGGGTACAGAGTGTAAGTGTGGGATAGTGAGTATAGTAAGGCAAGATGGTATCAGGGGTACAGAGTGTAACTGTGGGATAGTGAGTATAGTAAGGCAAGATGGTATCAGGGGTACAGAGTGTAAGTGTGGGATAGTGAGTATAGTAAGGCAAGATGGTATCAGGGGTACAGAGTGTAACTGTGGGATAGTGAGTATAGTAAGGCAAGATGGTATCAGGGGTACAGAGTGTAAGTGTGGGATAGTGAGTATAGTAAGGCAAGATGGTATCAGGGGTACAGAGTGTAACTGTGGGATAGTGAGTATAGTAAGGCAAGATGGTATCAGGGGTACAGAGTGTAACTGTGGGATAGTGAGTATAGTAAGGCAAGATGGTATCAGGGGTACAGAGTGTAAGTGTGGGATAGTGAGTATAGTAAGGCAAGATGGTATCAGGGGTACAGAGTGTAACTGTGGGATAGTGAGTATAGTAAGGCAAGATGGTATCAGGGGTACAGAGTGTAACTGTGGGATAGTGAGTATAGTTGTAATCCTAAGCACATTAGGCATTAAACTGTTCGGGGTCCTGTGGCGCTGCCATTCATTTTTAGGGAGAAATGATGTAAAATGTAAGCTGTAAGGTGATGTTTAGGTGCTGCATCAAAACGCTAATTTACGAAGAGTTTTGCAACTTAGTAGTTTGGAGTAGAGAGACATGGTTACCCCGTTCAGATTCACCCTTATGTGTAGTGTCCAAAAATATTTGGCTTTCTTCGGTAAAGTTGGGGATATTTTTGTCACTTTACTTAAAATGCAGTAAGTGCATTGATTTTGCTGTAGGTAAAGTGACCTATGGGATAAATTGTATGCGCTATTGTGATGGAGTCTCTGTAGGCCGGACCCTTATGTAATGCTGTACATACCGGCACCAAACTGCCCAGCACTTCCCTTTAGCCCGGCACGTTTGCGGAACTTGCACCTCAGTTTGAGCGCATACCTGCTTTCTCCAGATGGTGGCGCCATTGGGCCGCAGTTGTGTCAGGCACATCACCATCTCTCCGGCTCATGTGGAATTGTAGGGGGGTAAAAATGCTGAGTTTGGGCTAAAATACAACATGGTTACTTAAAATGGCACTTTGTATGCCGCTTATAAATGACCCCTGCGGCATTCTTGGTTTCGCTTGTAGATTTGTTCCACTGTTATTAAGGGGGAAGTTGACCTTTAAATTAGCATTAAGTGTGATGTACACAGGGATCTTCCAAAACAGTTTGCAGTTAGTCTTTATTTTCTAGCTTTCCTATTATTTAGCTTTTTGTTCAGCTGAGCGTCTTGGAATTTCAACAGATCGCTAGTTGCTAGGTCCAGTTTCCCTAGCAACCCAATAGTGGTTTGAAAGAGAGAAAAAGAATGGGATAGAAATATTAGTAGTACAGTCAAACCCTGACTTCAGCTCCTGCACAGGGTACAATGGCGCTACCCAAACAAAGCTGTACATGGGGTGGGTACGCAGGTTGGTAACATCTTGCCCTACTGACGCCATCTTGTTCTGCTGAACCTATGTTACCTTCCGCTGCTGCTGTGCAGGAACTTTCTGTGCTTGGGGGAACTCGCATGAATGGTCCTGCAGCTCCAGTGGCTTTGGTGCTACAACTCCCAGTACCCTGCATCCACCTTAAGGCAATGTTTTATATACATAGTACATAGTATTAATGGGAAGGAGCACACACAGAGCAGGTGAATGCTGCTTGCTTAGACTTTATTTTAGTGTTGCCAGGATGCTTGAAAAAGGTGCAGGTCTCCCCAAAACACGCTGCTAGTTGTGTGCTCCATCTATGCTCGGCCCAGGGCACGGGCACTTGTTTGTCTGCTTGTACTGCCGTATATAAACTGCTCTGGCCGGCTAGTAATGGGAATCCCATAGGTAGCAGCACCGGCGATTTTGTCTGAATATGAGCAGCGTTGGGGTTTAATATCGTTTCCATTGCTGCAAATATCTGGCAGTGGTGCGGATTCCTGGCACGCTATTGGCAAGCAGAGAGCGGATCCCACTCTGTGCTGTTACCCCTCTGTACATTACTGGGGTCTATTCTTCATAACTAAATGATGGGAATAATAGCATGTAACAAACTGGGATACACATGCGGGGCACAGTATTAACCCTTTCTCCTCTGTAGCTTTACTTCTAGCAGTAATTGTGTTACTCTTCTATAAAACTGAGTTAGTAAGGTAACAGAATTGTGTGTCAGTTTGGGGCAGAGATGGGACAGGGGGGCAACGCTGGCACATTAAAGTGAAAGAGTTGGGTTTGGGTTGTATCGCTGTCCATTGAAGCTATTGCCAGGCGGGGCTGATTCTCAGCCGGTGTATAATAAACGCAGGCCAAGTATCAGCCAATCCGCTGGCATGGGCCTGGGTGCCACACACAGCGGGTAATAAGTCCCATCTGGCAGTAGCTTAAAGCTTTAGGGGAATGTTGATGTTACGCCATGCTGGTGTTTGTTTCCAGCAATGCTAGGAAGGTCTTTATTCTGCTCTTGTATACGGCGCGGTGCCACAGGGGTTCTGCCCGCTGCTGCTTCCCGGTGCCTCATTCAGTTGCACCTGGTTCAGATGGCACTGGCAGGACTAGGGATCCATATATTTGGATCTGATACATACAAAAGCGTTACCTGTTTTTCAGAAATCAGAAGGATTTCCCTTCCCCTCAGTATGGGGGTTCCATAACATGGGTGGGTTCTGTGCTTTACTGCTCACCTGGCAATATTCTGTGTATCCAGGGAATATGGCTGCATAGTAACCCTACAGGAGCAGGTTTTGTACCCACAGGCACCTTCTCATCTGCCCAATGAATATTGTGTTGTGCATTTTACCCTTCAGTGATTTGGTCTCAGGGCTGGATGCCATGATGGGGAATGATGGGAGGATGCCAAGAATGCCCATTATAAACAGAAGCTCAGCCCGTTAGCCCGGTGTGAGAATGCTTGGTGGAGCAGCCATACCCGCAGGGGGACTGGTGTGTGTCACTCACAGGTACTGAAGTGCTGGGGGGTGTAAGGAATCAGACTGACACATACAGTGGAAAGCAGGGTTTCTTATAAAGCAGCAACATGTGTACATTTCTCTTTCTTTCTTCTTTCACTTTTCAGTGCCTCTACTTTGCTGATTTGTTCTATTCTCACAGTCTCTCCCCCTCTATGTGTTTCCCCTTCCAAATGAGCCCAATACCCAGAATAAAGACACACACACGGCTTGATGGTTCATCTGTGAAAATCACAGTTTTATTAATAATACAAATAATAAATTGTGTTTTTCATTGATTCTGAGGAAGGCAAAAAAAACCTCTGAGAAGCTTTGAGCCAATCTGCTTCATTAGAGGGAAAAATTCCTTCCTGACTCCTTAACGGCAATCGGATTTGCTCCCAGAATCAATGCCTTCACCCTGCTTGCCATAATCAAGGGAAGCAGGGTGAGGGAAACAAGGGAATATGGTAGCATACACACCATTCCATTGGGCCCCAGGCAGCCTGCAGACCCCGGCTCCTGCAGTCTGAGGGATGGATGGAAAGGGAATGCAGTTTTTACCAAGCACCTTAAGGTGCTCTTGTGTATGAACCATATTTTAGATGAAAGGGGGAGCACCGCTGGTGGAATTACGGTGGATGGGAGTGCAGGCACCGCTGGTGGAATTACGGTGGATGGGAGTGCAGGCACCGCTGGTGGAATTACGGTGGATGGGAGTGCAGGCACCGCTGGTGGAATTACGGTGGATGGGAGTGCAGGCACCGCTGGTGGAATTACGGTGGATGGGAGTGCAGGCACCGCTGGTGGAATTGCGGTTGATAGGAGAGAAGGTGGATCTGGGCAGATCTTACCTTTTGCCTATTAGTTCCGAGGGCCACCTGCAAAAATCAAACAAAAGAACTTATTTATACCTTAGCAAGCGATATCCCTGGAGAAACCCTATTACACTTAGGGGCACATTAATATCAAATCGGGCGCTGAAGCAAAATTAAAACACTGAACAAGTGGGTATTTTTCCCCACAACGTTGGCATCTTACATGGGCTTCACACATTGCACAAAATCTGAGAATTGCAATTGATTTCAATCCATCAGCCCCTTTCCATTACAAAATAGCCATCATTTAGGGAATATTTCCATTTCAGCAAACAGCATAGAAAGAAGAAAGGGAAAGAAGGATGGATTCTATACTGCACCTTAATATCTCTCGCTGTTCCGCGTCAGGATGACCTTGTTGATAGCCTCTAGGTCTTTGTAGAGGCCCTTTAGGTGGGCTTTGATGTACCTGTAGTCCCCTCGGAAGTCGGCCTTCAGGCGAAATTGCCACCACTTTGTGATCTTCACACAATCTCTGGCCATCCACAGATCATAGAGTGCCATCCTGATGTCTCCTCTTATCTGTTCCCTAATGCACTCCAAATAGGGACCCGCCCGTGGATCTTCAAAATCCCTGATCTCGAAGATGTCCCGATCAGGGGGGATCCACCATGAGATCTACAGAAATGCAGGAAACAAGAAGACATTAAGGTCTCCAGCAGGTTTTCTTTAATCCTCAGTAATAATAATTAGAATTTCTTAGCCCACATACCACAGCAATGTGTATTTATTAGCACTAGGGGCGCTTACCTTCCCATAGCGGTACTCGTAGTACTGCCGGCTGCTGGCACTCATGCCCATCTCTGCTGCCTCTGTCATATAAAATAGAGATTTGGGAAGGTTAGAGTTAATCTAAAGATGTCAAATTAAAAGACCCCAAATAAACACAGTAAAGATCAGAGCTAGGGGTAGAACTCCATGGATGTGCCTCTTTTTTAACCTCATCTACTATGTAATACATATTGCAGAGGGAAAAATGCTGGTTCCTTACCAGGTGAACCACAATGGGTCCGGCAGGTTCTTCTTGTTCTTCTGCTGTGGAGAAAAGGTGTAGTCTTTAAAAGACTTTTGTGTGTCTTCTTCTGTATCTTCTTCTATATCGCAAGGATGGTAGGAGTCGCTGCAAATCTCTCAAATCGCTCTATTTCTCAAGTCTCTCAAATCGCTCAATTTCAGGAGAGAGAAGAGACTGTGAGCTCTTGTGATCCTCTCTGCCATTTATAGCAGTATATACTAGGGTTCCCTTTCTGTATCCCTCCCAGTTGTACTGCGCGACTGAATATGTTTGCTGCTCTATAAATAACCAGTAGCACCAATTATTAGAAGCTTTAATAGAATGAAGAATTTGATTGGGAGAGATACAAAAGTTTGGTGCAAAGAAGGGCTCCGGACAGCGCTGCCAACCAAGCGTGGGTCCTGGTGTCACAGTGCTTTTAGGGGGCTGTACAGGCTGATGGGAAAAGATCAACCCCATTCATTTCTGTGCCAATTGCTTTGCTTTGCAAGGAAAAATGTATTGAAATGTATTCAGTTAAATGTTAAGGTTGCTACATGAGAGCAGGGCAGATACCCGGGGCAAAGGGGCAGAACTCTAAGGAGCCTGTCAATACTGGGAGGAAAAATGTATGTATTGTATGGCCTCCAAATGTTTATGGGGTCCCCAGTCAAAAGAATATATATATATTTGCTGCAGAACTGCCAAAGCCTGTGTCTGTGTCTCCCAACCAGCGCTAAGATTAATGTCATCTCTAAAATTCTCCAAATTCACTAAAATCTGTAAGAGGAGCAACATCCGCTAGTCTAGGGGGGCATCACCCAACTATTTCCCATCTTTTTTTAGCTAAAATAAGGGTTATTTGGCAAAAAATCTCTCAGAGGGGATTCAGACTTACCTCTCGCCACAAAGTCAACCAACGGACAAACCCAACTGTCACATTTCTAGGAGTGAAGTCACATGTCGTGAAGCAATGGGAAACAATGTAGCAGAAACAACAT
Source organism: Xenopus tropicalis (assembly GCF_000004195.4). Lineage (NCBI taxonomy): Eukaryota > Metazoa > Chordata > Amphibia > Anura > Pipidae > Xenopus > Xenopus tropicalis. The sequence goes on from NC_030684.2 coordinate 17,856,372, forward strand.
GGTTGTTAGATTTGGGTAAAAACATTTCGCTAGATTATTTTTGTTTGAATCATCAGTACCAGCGACCAGAAAGGGATAAATAAATGCTGCTTCATTTGTCTCTGGCATACATAGTGTGAGAATGGCAGTATTTTAAATGTTAAACAATGAAATTCAGTGAATTAAATCTGATTGGCTGTTGGTAGCTCCGTACACTTTTGGGCACCCAAGAAAAATTGCCTTTTCATTTGGGTTTCCCCCTTGACTTTGTGATTCAAGTTTGGTGGGTTTGGCTCCAGAGCTCTAAGATTGGCAGCAGTTTAAATGTCCCCATTAAAGTCAATGGGTGAAATTGGATTGGCCGCTGTTGGCCCCTTCCACTTTGAGTTGTCCAACAAATGTCGCTGTTTCATTTGGGGTGACCCCATGACTATGTTATTCAAGTTTGGGGAGTGTAGCTTCAGAGCTGTAAGTGTGGCAGCAGTTTGAAAATCTTTCCTGTCAAAGTCAATGGAAATATTGGGGTGTTCAGAGCGGCGCCACAAAAAGACGGAGGCCGGGATCCCTTAGAAAAGCACAAGCAGCCTGCTCCGCTATAGGGCGAAGAAGTGTAGAGAGTTTGAGTGTTGTACCCCTAAACCTGTAGGAGGAGAAGCGTTTAGAAAATGGGCTGCGCTAAGAATGGGCTGAAGAATAAGCTGAAGTGGAAGAACAGTTTTTCAAAGCAACATAATAAATCCCAGGCTGATATGGGCACTAGTACTATGGATGGGGCACATATACATTTATCCCAGTAAGGTAAATGGCCAGTGAATTAAAGGGTAATCCCAGAACGTTTCTCTCTGTCTCAGCTTTTTTATATGTTAAATATGCTCGAGAACAGTAAACTTTAGCCTTCCAGGGTTGGAGCTATAAATATATATATTCACAATGTGATTCATGAATGTTATGCATAAGTTACACATAAGTACGTGTCCCCACAGCTCAAAAATATATGATTTTGGGTGGGTCAGTGTATTGTTTTGTGTGTTTTTACCCCACAAAAATGCAGAAAAATTTCTTGATAGTGAAAGCTTTGAGGTGATTTTTTTTTTTTAGAATTTTCATACAATTTTATAGAAACTGCTACATCCAGTGGTCCAACTACATTCTAGTGAGAGTCTGAGTGCTTATGACTTGATGTAATGAATTATGGGAAATAAAAATATAATCTATTCTCCAATAAGTATTATGTCTGTGTAAATAGAATGTATAGTCCTTTTCAGTGTGGCAGTTCTCTACATCATGTCAGACGTCTAGAAGGAATACCGGGGTGTTTGGCCGAGCAGTCTAAGTGTGGATCCAGAAGTATGTTGGAGTCCCCTCCAGCCGCTAACGTGGAGGAGGGGTGTCTCTCATGGTTATGGCTATTTTATATGGAGAAGGGCTGCTAGGCTTTGGCAAGCACTCATATTTTAACAGCTCGGTGTCAACCTGTCCCCTGCCAAGCTCATCCCGCTTAGGCTTTAGTTACTGTACTGTTTCCTGAGTGGATGAGGCCGTGTGGGGGTCTGCCTCTGAAAGAAATCATTGGACATCATTCCCTTTTTGATTGGCCGCTCTTCTCGCTCCAGCTATAGCACCAAGTAATGTCCCCTTAATTGTAGCCTTACAATCGTCCCAGACTACGTCAGGGCTTGCAGTGTTTTTATTAGTGTCCCAGAAGTCCATTGAGGCTCCTTAGAGCCCGCCTCGGATAGCCACGGTGAACTAAGGGTACAAATTTGGGATCGTCCTGCTGGTATTATATTTATCTTAAGGAGGAACTGTATGGGCAGACCAGACCATATAGTATTTGGTCCACTAGTCTATGTAAGTGAGATATAGCTAAGGCTAAGTTGATTCTGGTTAGTGTGTTTATACTTAGTGGATTGGCAGGAGCCCATGTGGATAGATTTTTCCACTTTCAGATGTCGGTGAGGCCCAAAGTAACAGTATAGTGTCCATCAGGGTGTGGGATTGCCTATCAGGCTGCTAGTGGGGCTGCTGGGAATCCTGTAGCTTCTTGCCTTACCTGCTGCATTGCCTGGAGCTGAAAGGTTGGTGGTACATATATACTTGTTATGGTCAGTGGCTGGATAGCTAAGGTACATGAAAGGGCTACAAATCTGCCCTGAGGGTCTGTATGTAAGTCATGAAGTGAAGTTTAAAAGGTATATGTTTTCTAATCAAAATAGAATGCCTCTGGCATAAGGGGGCGTGATAGCCATGAGCCTCCCAAGGGCTTTTTTAATGCCAGTAGGCATTGTCCCTCGAGATGGGTCTCCTGCAGTAGCAGGATATGGGGCTGATGTTTTGTAATGTAATGGAAGACTAGAGATTGTTTGAATTTGGGCCCCTTAAGTTCCAAGATATGAGCGCTGAGGGCTCCTCTCCTGCTCGGTTTGACAATGACACATTGTGCAGTGACATGCAGTGCATTTCATTAATTGAGTGACCTTAGCATAGTGAACTTAAAATGATTATATTTATACCAGTTCTTGGCATTTCAATCTTCACACAGTTTAATCACCAGTATCGGAAAACAAAGCAATTTTTTTCCCCAAAATAACTGTCCCTGTCCCTCCGTGCCGACCCCTAGTTGGGAAAGGCCTCTTCCCTGTAATTGTAAATGTGTTGTTAACACTAGGGAGATTAGTCTACTAATCTAAATTATGCTCCAGATAGTCCTGTAGAAGTTGTGGGTTGGTCCTATGGGAGGTAGTGAGGGCTTCTACCCATTAAAAAGCTGCCAAAAAATGGCCATTCATTTCAGGTATAAGTGCATGTTTGGGTGCCAGTACAGGCAGCTAATGGATCACCATGGGTGAAAAGTATATTGAGCCTGTGTGTGATTGGTCCCCTCCTGAGTATCTTGTCCATAGAGGTTGATATTTCATGGTGGTCAAGTCGGCAAGTGTGTGTGGCTAAATCCCGAATGGACCAGGGATCAGGATACTGCATGTTACAGTCTGGGACAGATGCCAAGGGATATCCAGCAGTGAGCACTGGTTGTTGGGGTGCCTTCCAATTGTCAGTAATAACAAGCAGGAGGCTTGGGATAGTCCCAGTCTGCCTGGGGCACCCTACCTGCGTCGGATGGCGCATGGTGGCAAAACACAGACTTTCTTTAGGCACAAAATTTAGAGCTTATTAAATGTTTTGCAGTCTGGTAAATGATGTTTTGTTACTTCCATTTTACATTTAGTTATCGCTTTTGTCTTCTAGAGGAATAGTCCTGGTTACAGGGGAATATCTATGCCGGGTACATTTTCTGGTTTATTTGGGCGGTCAGCCGGTTAGCAAACCTAAGGGACAGTTCTCATAGTTGGCTCTCCCAGTGTTTGCCATGTTTACCTTTAATTTACCTGCTAGGCCCCCAAGGGTGCAGACACATGGAGCTACTACAAAAATGGACAATGCTGATAATTGTCTCTACGTGTGTTTTAGCAGATTCAATTCTCAGTATTATCTATGGTATTTTCTGGCTGCTACTAAGTAGCTCCATGTGTCTTCGCCCTTATGCTTTCCTGTAAGAGATTAACAGCCTGGCATAAGTGTTTTGGGAGAATACAAACAGAATTATGGCAGTAAAGAGAAGACAAAGGCCTTTTATTCAAAGCAGAATTATCTCTGAAGCCTCTCTACAAGCAACAGAAAGGCAGATTCACTGGTTTGGCAAGGTCCCATGTATGTATGAGTTTTACATTTGTATTACATTTTTCCATCTTCTCCTGTCACGATCAAGTTGTTAAACCTGCCTTCTGCCTCTGAGAGGCTTATCAAGCACTTTATGTAGCTCCTTTTTTCCCATGTGGAGGTTGTAGAATTTAGAATGCAAGAGGTGGAACAGAGAATTCAGGAATGGGTTGGCATTTAAACTGTAAGCATATTGTTAATACACCAAAGAACGGAATGCTGTGTATGAAGGTTGGAATAAACTAATCGGAGGGATTCCATAGGGTTCATTTGTGAATCTGAGCGCAGCATGCAAAGTGCAGAAATGGCCACAATCTGGCGTATGTATGGCATACATTATACCTGGTGTTGCAGCTGATATATGCAGCTTCTGTGCAGTTTGTTCAATTGCCAAGTCAGCATATGCAGGAGTGGAGAGTGAAAGGAATGGAGTAAAGATATTTTCAGTGCAACATATGTAGGTTTATGGGTACAGGTGCCCTGTGGGCAGTGTATGCAGGTGTATATGCCAAGATGCTTTGAGTACGGGTGTGGGATCTGTTATTATATATTAGTTGGGATCAAATACAAGGTTCTGTTTTATTACAGAAAAAAAGAAACCATTTTTCAAAATTAGAATGATTTGCTTATAATGGAGTCTATAGGAGATGGCCTTTCCGTAATTCGGAACTTTCTGGATAATGGGTTTCTGGATAAGGGGTGTGATACCTGTACAAATCATGCTGCTTTGCTTAGAGTAGGTTTATATACAGAGGTTGTCATTTCAGTAAATGGCCATGTACATGTAGGTACACTCAGCAGAATATATGCAATGTATGCAGTATGTGTAGCAGTTTTGATTACAGTGTATGCAGGTGTATATGCAGGGCTATCAGTGCAGTACACAAGTGTTGTTTTTTACACTGCGCAATGTGAGCAGTAGGGGTTATTAATACTGCAGTGTATATGTGAGTGTGGTCAGTGCAGTCACTCTATGCTGGTGTTCAATGAAAACATATTTGAATTTCCAAATTCCCTCTTGATTTAGATGTCTGTAGGAAGAATGGATGTCGGACTTTATGCTTCAACTGTTCATACCTTCAGCTGCCAGTGTACTCATCCAACAGAGATGTGAAGCTGATAGTCCTTCTATTTGTTAGTTAAGGGTTGTTATTATAAACTGGTACATAGTGATGTGTTAAGGAGTAAAGAGGGAAGATTTGCAAGCTCTTCACCCTCTTCTCTCTTCCCAACCCTTTTTTGCAGTATCTTTCTGTTCTTTTTCCTTCATTTTCTAATCTGTTATCCTTCACTCTGTTGTTCTCCTTATCTCTTCCGCTCACAACCTATTTGTCATCACAACCTTTACTCTCCCCATCTCCTCTACCTTATCTGCCCAAACACCCTTCTGACTCTTAAGGTGGCCATACATGCACCGATATTATCGTATGAAACCTCGTTTCATACGATAATCGGTGCGTGTATGGTATATCGGCGAGTCGACCGATATCGCAGGAAGCTGCTGATATCGTCCGACTCGCCGATCGGACCAGTTTGAAAATTTTGATCGGGCGCCATAGAAGGCGCCCGACCAATATTCTCCCTTCAGATCTGAATCGGCAGAAGGAGGTAGAAATCCTATTGTTTCTACCTCCTTACCTGCCGATTCAGCCCTGAATGGTGTGTGGCGGATCTGACGATGTTTCGTGCGACCGATGGTCGTACGAAACATCATCAGATCGCCACGTGTATGGCCAGCTTTACTGTTCCTTCTCTGGTTCCCCCCTTCCTTAAATTGCCATACCCATACCCAGTATCTGCTCTACTATCTCCTACAGATAGCCCTTACCAGTATATGTGTATATATATATATTTTTTTTTTTCCTTTCCTATAGGTCTGCTTAATGGAAATATTCTAACCTGAACTTTGTTTTATTTGTGAGCTTTTATTGTAACAGTTAGAAAAAAAGTGTTATAGTTAGCTCGTATACAAGCTATTATCGTCACATTCAATCATTTCTAGAAAAGTGGAACGAAAAGTGCAATTAGTTTGGACAGTTGAACAGACACAGATAAGAGGAGTTTACATAAAAAAGGGGTAAACATTGGATCCGTTTGTAATTGCCCTGCTCTTCCCCACATCTAGAGCCCATATGTTCTGTCATCAGTTGTCTTTGTTTTAGTTCTACAGTGGTTCTATATTATCGGGCTAACAGTTTTAGTTGCTTTCTTGGTATCTGATACTCACTGAGCTTGTTCAGAGGATGTATAGATTTGTTTTCAATCTTTTTGCTAAAGATCTTGAAAATAAGAGTAATGAATAGTTAAAAGCTAGAAGATGTGCGTGTGTTGGTTCATGTTGATTATAAAGCACCAACCCATAATAGCAGGTTAGCAATTAGTCTCCATGTTGTTTCTTTAGGGCTCTGGATAGTGTTGTCCTTGTTTTGTTCCTAAATTAACATTACCTTTAAAGTTTAACCAGTTTCCTATAAAGTACATCTTGGTTTTCAACTGCGGTAACACAGGCTTGTTTCGTTAGCTCAGTGTTTGATTTACTAGCAAGGTTTGGGCCATTTCTTGGGTTGCTGGTTGCTTTGTGAGTTTCTATTACAGTTTGGTTGCTTATTGGGTTTATTTGCCTGTGATCACTGCCTTGTGAGAGTATTGCTGGGTCACTGTTGGGAACTGTTGGTATTTTATTTAATGTACAGGATGCTCCAGAGTCTGGAACTGTAGCCCACTCCAGCATTGTGCAGGGTGATGTTGGACTTGTGTGTGTGCTAACCCACGGGAACCCGTATATTATTTACATGGTAAGTAATTCTTGTGGGGGAATTCTCTCCCTGAAATGGTTGTACAGGCAGATACATTAGATAGCTTCGAGAAGGGTTTGGCTTTTTAATAAGTGAGAAAATACTAAAAACTAAAAAGTTACTAAAAAAATCGATTTTAGTAAAATGTTAATTACAGTCTTTGATATGGATACAATCGGTTGCACTTGATCGACATGTGTCTTTCTTTAGTTCTTTAGACCTATGTACCAGAGACAGCACACTACTCGCTAAAGCACTTGGTAGGGCCCTTCTATGAGATAAGGTTGCCTACCGCTTTGTGAATAAAGTGTTGGTGCTTCTAGACATTCCCACTTCACAATCACTTTATTTACAGGTGACTGAGATAGCTGTAGCAGAGCAGGAATTGATGAACTGACTAAATGAAGCTTCAGCTCAGATAGGACAGAGCACATTGCGGACTTTCTCACTCCACATAAGTCAGTTTCAACCCTGCCTAATAGACTTGTTATAATTCTCTAAACCTCGTATGTACTGGCAACTGTAATAGCAGCCAAAGGTGGTTCTACCTAGCATTGTTACAGGGTGAATACTTATACAATCACCAAATCTGCTTTTTAACTTTTAGGTATATATTTTTTACGTATCTCTTAGCATATGGTGTAAATCAAATGGTAAAATATCATTTTAATTCCAGTGTGTAACAGTGCAGGGAATTTACACCAGACTGTTGTACAGCACTGAGGAATAAATGTAGTGCTGTATATACTGCCCAGAGCAATCACTCACTATAAAAGAGATCAAATCTCTCTAATTGTTGAGGGAGCTAAATACAAAACTTAAATGCTCAAAAGTTTGTATTAATATGGTAAAACTCAAATTTTTAAATACATTGTATATATTTTGTGTGTGTTTTAGACAGCCTAAAGCTAGGTAGAAAGAGCCAGATAACCTTCAGTCATTTGTCAGCTAAACTGGTCAGCATCTGCCCATGTGTAACCTGCAGTCACTGTCTGCTTGGGATCATGCAAGTCACCTAATCCCCCCTGTCCCACTTATGGTACAGCCCTTAGGGTGTCATTCATAGTGTCAGACATTTGCTCCTTGATGGTATGGTTACGCAGATTGCAAAATTGTAGATCCTTTTAAATGGCAGTGTAGGCTAGGGAAGAAGGTGCTGGCAGGAGGGGGGGCTGCTTGATTTTGGAATAGGGACAATATCCCTATAGACTGAAATGCAATCAAAATATTGCCTTATTTTTTTGTTCCCTTTTATAAGGATTAGCTGTTACTGTGTGACTATCACATTAATCCCTGGTTTGAGTTTATTTGACTAATCATTGTTTTTCTTTCCCCACAGCTTTTTGATGGATGTATATACAGCCTTCATGCCATGATGGGGAATGGTGGGGGGGATGCCAGGAATGGCCTTTGTGAACAGAATCTCCAGCCTGTTGGGCCAGTGTGAGAATGCTTGGTGGGGCAGCCATACCCGCAAGAGCACTGTCACTCACAGGTACTGAACCTTTCAGTGTTTCTTCACTGCTGATTTGATCCAATCTCACATACATTCCCACTCTCCACCCCTCTATATGTAACCCTTGTCAAATGAGACCAACCAATACCCAGAATAAAGGGCACACACACAGCGGCTTGATGGTAAATCTGTGAAAACACAGTTTTATTGATGATATAAAATGCGCTTTTTTGATTCTGAGGAAGGCAAAAAAAACCTCTGAGAAGCTTTGAGCCAATCTGCTTCATTAGAGGGAAAAATTCCTTCCTGACTCCTTAACGGCAATCGGATTTTCTCCCAGAATCAATGCGCGATGTTAAATGAGAGGAATATGGCGGCATACACATGAGCGCAGTTAAGCACTAGGTGAATTCTGCATTCCCTTCCATTCCACTGGGCCCCAGGCAGCCTGCAGACCCCGGCTTCTGCAGTCTAACCGATGGAGTGAAAGGGAATGCAGAATTTAGCGAGTACCTTCAGTGTGCCCCTGTGTATAAAACCATATATTGGAAGGAGGGGTGAGCGCTGGTGGAACTGCGGATAAGGAGAAGGCACCTAGACAGTGCAGTGCTGGATAGCAGCGTTGATCTCCTGCAAGGCCTTGTTCAGGTGTTTGAGTCTGGCCTTTATCTCCTTCTTCTCCTTCTTCCACTCAGCTGCACTTTTCCTGGGCAGGTCCAGTGTCAGTGCAGCTTTGCTGATCCACAGCTCTGTCTGTGCTCTGTGGATTTCTTCTGCGATCTTCTTCTTTATAGAGCGCAGATAGGGGTCAGCGTTGGGGCCACAGGATGTTCTCGCTGAGCCCTAGAGAAATGAAGGAAAAGAGAAGACATTAAGGGCTTAAGCAGTTTTTATTAAATTCATAGTAATAATAATGTGCCAGTTTCCTACCACAGAGGGAAATAGCAAAGTGGCAGGTATTTATTACCACTAGGGGTGCTGTTGTATTGATGGTAGATAACGTACATGATATGGCGACTCTTGTAAGTAAATATAGGAAATGTAATTCCCAGGGCACACACTTGTATAATCCCTTATATTTCTATTTAAAAGTAATGGAACATAAATGCTGCTTATAATTGGGTTAGGCTCTCCTTTAACCCCTTGGTTACCTTTCTCAACAGTGACTTCTGTGAGGGCAGAAAAAAAAAAATAAGTTGTGAGCGGCCTTACCTGGTTCCTGGGTCTCAGGCAGCTGTTCTTGAGGCCCATGTCGGATGGTTCTGTAATATAAAATAGAGGGAAGGTTAGGGTTAATGTGGAGACTCCCAATAAACAAATAAAGATTTAGTAATAACTCACTGTGCAGATTCCTCTTCTTTTTCTTCTTCTTCTTTTTCTTCTTCTTCTTCTTCCTGTTCTTCTACTATAGATGTCGGGTTGTAGTCTTTATAAAGACTTTTGTTTGTCTTCTTCTGTATCACCGAGGATCGTAAGAGTCGCTGCAAATAGCTCAAAATCGCTTTAAATCTCTCAAATCGCTCTATTTCATGTAATGGGGAGAGAGAGAAGAGACTGTGAGCTCTTGTGATCCGGACCCTCTCTGCCATTTGTATTCAGTTAAATGTTAAGGTTGCTACATGAGAGCAGGGCAGATACCCGGGGCAAAGGGGCAGAACTCTAAGGAGCCTGTCAATACTGGGAGGAAAAATGTATGTATTGTATGGCCTCCAAATGTTTATGGGGTCCCCAGTCAAAAAAAATATATATATTTGCTGCAGCCTGCAAAACTGCCAAACCCTGTGTCTGTGTCTCCCAACCAGCGCTAAGATTAATGTCATCTCTAAAATTCTCCAAATTCACTAAAATCTGTGAGAGGAGCAACATCCGCTAGTCTAGGGGGGCATCACCCAACTATTTCCCATCTTTTTTTAGCTAAAATAAGGGTTATTTGGCAAAAAATCTCTCAGAGGGGATTCAGACTTACCTCTCACCACAAAGTCAACCAACGGACAAAACCAACTGTCACATTGCTGTGTGTGAAGTCATCTCTGGTCACATGTCATGAAATGTTTGTTTGTCATAACATTTACAGACAACTTTAAAACCATTGGGTTTTTGTAACACTACAAAAGAGTTTCTGAGTGGGGCTTCCCTTTAATGTTACTGCTAAATACATGGTGATAGCGAGTGGCAGAATAAATATATAAAGAGACAACAAATAGAGCATCTGATGAAATCCATATTTCTTTGTGACAAGGCACCTAATAAAGACAATATTGATATTAGACAGGAACGTTAGAGATAAGCTGTTTGCATCTCCTGCCTATAGCCCATTGCATTCAGATTTGGCTACATTTTGATAGCTATTGCTATGCAACTTGTAGATATATAATATATATTATTGCACTCACGGTACATGTAGTATTCATTTAACGGCCCTGTTCTCTTAATATGTTATTACTAACTTGTGTGTTATCTGAAAAAAGTTGCGAAGATTGTGAATCATTGCTGGTGGCAGAAATATATGAAACAATGTATAAATACTAAATGACTGATATGTGATTGTCGTGTTTATAATGAAACTATCCAACGCATTGAAACAATATATTTATTTAAACCAGACTGGCCGTACAGGACATCCCAGCAAAGTCCCATTCAATGGGGTTTGTTATGATTTGCGGTTGTGACAGGGGTTGAGGGACATCTAGATCAGAGAGAGGGCCTGAGAGGGGGCTTCTAATTCCAATATTACTATAACGCACCGTTTAGGCCTGCTGGGAAATGATTGAGTGGGAATGTAAGGGATTGTAAGGGACATAATAACACACTCCCCACTCTGGGCGATTCAGTGGCTACCAATGAAAGAACGAGTATTTAGAGACAGAAATGACAGAAAGTTAATGTACGTGCTACAAACTTGGGACAAACTGGTAGCTTCAGGCAGATAAATAAGCAACCCCACCACCCCAAGCAGCACTATTAGGGAACCTCACCAAGGAGTATACGCTATTATTAAATGAAACAGGACAAAACATCTAGAGGAATTCACTCAGCACCCTAGACCAGGGTTTTCTCTAGAATACTATCTTCTCCTAAGCTAGGGATCACCCTACAAAAGCTTACTGCACAATACGAACACCATGAAAGTACAGAACAGAAGAAGAAATAGACACCGTAAACACCAGACACCGAACTACCCTGCATATTGTTCTTCATTAAATAAAATCAATTAAATTACATTGAAAAAAAATAAAGGAGACCAATCCAAAGCTGCTAAGAAGAAGCCATTCTATAACATACTAAATGTTAGCCTGAAAGGGAATCAACCCGTTAGACACAGCCACAGGAAGCACGCCAATAAACCATTTATATGTTAAAATCTAAAAAAATGGGTCAGAAACTGAGAACTGGTAAGCATTTGCTACTGTGTGGGTGCATGGTGATATCAATGGCAGATAGTACAGGTATGGGATCCCTTATCCAGAAACCCGCTATCCAGAAAGCTCCGAATTACGGAAACCCCGTTTCCCATAGACTCCATTTTAATCAAATAATTCAGAATTTTAAAAATGATTGCCTATTTTAATAAAACAGTACCTTGTAACTGATCCCAACTAAGATATAAATAATCCTTATTGGATGCAAAATAATCCTATTGGGTTTAATTAATGTTTGATTGATTTTTTAGTAGATTTAAGGTATGGAGATCCAAATTACGGAAAGACCCCTTATCCGGAATGCCCGAGCAAGATCTGAAGGTCTAGACTTAGCTTAGCGTGTCTATGATGTGGAACTCAGTAAATGATCTAATGAGGCATCTCGGTTCTAATACAGGTGGCTTTGTTTCCGAAGCAGGAATAACGCACAGAGCTGCAGCCCAAGTGCAGTTATTTAGTACCAAACAGAAATGTCAATTATTTGTAATTATTTATTGGTAATAACCAGCTGTCCAGCCCCTTAGGGATTAATAAAAGGATTTTTGTGTATGTTATTTTTTTTTCAAGTGAGACTATTATATTATTTTACTTGTGAGGAAAGGACACATCTTTTTTGTTGTGGAGTCACTGTAACTGTTGCTTCCCCAGTACTATCAATTTTTATTAAATGTTTTTGAGGGAAAAAGACATTTTACGTTATTTTTTAGTTCCTAAAATTCTCCCTCTTCCCTTGATGAGACATAAAAGGCAGAGCAATGCCCAATATATGCCCAATATAGCACAAAGGAGTACGGATAATGTCACGCGTGGCGCTTTGCTAGTGCTCTTACCCACAGGGCCGGATTTCTCTTCTGGGCGCCCCGAGACCGCCCCTGTTGGTGCCCCCCCTCCACCTGTGCACATGCGCGAACGCGCGACAACCACCCCCCCGCAGCCTCGAGTGCGCTCCTTTTAACTCCCATACTGAGCAGTGGGGAGAGGTCCGTATGGGAGATAAATTTAAAAATTTTCTTGCGGCGGGGCGGCATGCCGCCCCTAAACTTCTGCCGCCCTAGGCCCGGGCCTTTGTGGCCTCGCCACAAATCCGGGCCTGCTTACCCATGGCCTACAGTGCCAAAGGCCTTGATTATAATGGCCTCCACCTAAAGCATTTAAATGTTACAGCACAAATCTCCTGGTGTGCCTTTACCCTTATAGATAGTGCCTGTATGAGTGGCCTTTATGGTTAAGATCAGGCAGTTTAGACTGCATGTTTACTGGGTGTATCACAAATTGCTGGGATTTTTCCAAATGAACATTCAGTGTATAGATGTTTATGGCATTTTGACATTCTTATGGCAAAATGACGGTGCCTTATAAGCCGGTTGCATGGGAAACATAAGCAATCAGCTACTGGGCAGTACATAACCCCATTAGACTCCGCAGAACGGAGTAAGATTTTCAGGAACCTGTGGGTGTTGTAGGGTGAGAATACATTTTGTAAAGAAGAAATTCATTTTGATCCCTGAAAATCTCAACATTTGACATTGGACATTTGGGGGCTATATGGAGCTGAAACTGATAACTTGTTGCACTAGTATGTACCCATGGTGGGGTAAAAAGGGGTTTAATGGCAAATAGTACCAGTAAAGTTTGTAGTTTAATCTGATTAATATAGACTAGGGAAAAGGTCCTAATAAAACCACTATGCCCCATAAATAATCTCACAGCAAAAACCTGCTGTTTGTTGAGGGATGATCTGTCCCGGATTCATATACTGACACTGTGCAAGACTGCGAGTTGTACCCAAGGCTCATTCTCCTAATTCTGCTGTCTCTATGGGGGATATATGGGGGATTTTTTTTCCCCAATTTTTTTTTTCTTTCAGATTTTTAGGGTTAAAAGTCACAGAAAAAAAAAGTTGTGACTTTTGCAAATGGCTAAAAATCCAAATCTGACAGTTTGACAGCTTAAATTTATATCTGATATCTTGTAGAAGTCAATGGCAGATGTCCCTTCCATTTTTGATGCTGGTTTTTGTGTGACAATTTGATAAATTCGAGCTTTCGGTCCACAGTTTGAAAAAGTTGCAGTTTCTGTGACTTTTTCCTACTCTGACTTTCTCAATTCAGATTTGTTTGTAAATGTCAGACATACATGGAAATAAAGATATGAGCAATGCTAGAGGTTTAGTAAATGTGCCCTATGAGTGCTGCACCTTTGTTCCTAAGCTTTGGCTTAAATAGTTCCATGTCCTACTTCTGCAGTCATTGCATTTGAATAGATCTCAGAACTGTACCTGTAGAGAAAGCTACAGTTCTCATAAATATTTGGCATAATACCTGTAAGGAGGTAACATTTATTTGTTTGTTAGTGTAAATAGTTGGGCAATGTTTAAGTTTAGCCAGTAGGTGGCACTAAACCATAAAGAGATACTGACCGCAGAAATGAAGCAACTATCATAACATAGTCTTTTCACGAGCTTTATTATTTTGCTGTAAATCTGCTGCCTGATGCTTTTACATTACCTATCTGATCACCCATGTTCCCAGTCCGTTAGCATTAGACGCTATAACTGACAGATTGAGAAGGAACAGTCAGGTTTAGGACTGGACATATCAGTAGAAAATAATCAGCATGACCTATAAATAACTTTTAGCATACCCCCCAACTGTCCCGCTTTGCGCAGGACTGTCCCGCTTTTAATAGCGCATCCCGCTGTCTCTGATAGTTCCAGGAATGTCCCGCATTTACGTAATAGACATTCATTGAACTAGCCTGGACGGAGGGATGCGCTGATTTGAGCCGGGCGCTCCTGCTCCTTGTTCGGCTCTGCTTCTTATATGGATCCTTGTGCGGCGGCGACAGGCCCTTTTATAAGGTTGTGCCCCGTGCGTACTGATGTCACACGTACACACGGGGCGCAGCCTTATAAAAGGGTACTGCCTATTAGGCCATAGGGGGCACTGTGTATGGGGGCAAAACTGATACATAGTTATAACTCACTTATAACTGACTGCCTTCTCTCTATATTTGTATTTTATGTGTAGGAGTTGCTATATTGTTTTCCTTAGGTAGTACAGTATGAGGGTATAGCACATTTGCTATAGCCCACCATTTCAACTATATAAAAGGAGTATTTTTAGAAAAAAATGGGGTGTTTGAATTGAGGCGTGGTCACAAAAGCGGGCGGGGTCAAAAAATTGCTGCGCTACTTGTGCCAAATCTTTTTTTTCAACATTTTTCAAATGTTGGGAGCTATGTTTTAGTATAAATTCATATTATGAAGAGTTGTTTTTTTTATGTCAGTATCACTTTAGGGTTGGCCTGTAGGGAACCCCCCTCCCATAGGAGCTTATATAAGGAAGTGTCTAGTCTAGACTGCAGAGCTGGCACTCTTCTGGAGTTTCCAGATTTTGGTGGCTCTCTCCCGTTCTCCCGTCCCCAAGCAGCATTCTCCCGATTTATCTCACAAAGTCCTTTGGGGAATTTCGGGCACGCATGTGCAGTAAGCATTTGGTGACGGCATTTGATGCATTTGCACATATGGGGGTACAATATTTCCGCTTCAGCAGCGATTTTGCGGATACGTGTGATGTCACTTCTGGAAATGTGTTTGTGTGTGAGGTCACTTCTGGTTATTGGGATAAGATGCTATACCCCCATTGTGCCAGTGCTGTCAGTTTGACAGCTGTGAGACTGTAAGGAGGGCTGCACTTAGCCAAGACCAGGGGAGGTAGGAGCACAGTGTGCCAGTGCCACCTTGGGGCTGGTTAGGTAGCTGTTAGGGTATCAAGGGCAGTCTTTTGCCCCAACAAGGGGGTGGCGTTTGGAGTTAGTAACCTGGGCTATTGTGCAGCAGTTAGGGACTGAGCGTTCAGGTGTTGGTTAGTAGGAAACCTACATGCTGTAGTGAGACAGCCGGGAGAAGCTTTTATATTGTATGTATGACAGAAAAGGAGATTATTGTATAAGGAGAGGAGGCCCCCAAATGGTCAAGACATTCTGCTAGTGCGTTTCCACAGAGAAGCGAGGGTAAATTTGATCAACCAATAAATGATGATGATTAAGTGTAGCCGCAATATAATAAAGGTTGTGTCAATAAGCCAGAGGGTGGTGCTGACAAATTGGCGCCCCAGGGGTTAAACCCTTTGTTTTCCTTTAACACGTGTTACTTTATTTGTGTAGTAATTTGTGCAACTTCTCTCTTTAAATCCTTTCTTTGGTAAATATGTTCATGTCATTCTCTATGTAGGTATAGTGTATGTCCTGCGCAATGGCACTTACACTGCACTATTTATTCTTACATACCCTGGCATGCCCCAATCAGCCCCCAAACCTGCCCTCTCTGTAATATTCCCACACATGGCATGTCCTTCTCAGATAGGGACAGGGGCAACGTATGCATTAATTATTCAACGTAAACTTACATTATGGGGCACATTTATCAAAGTACCATTGACTCCGAATACAAAAAAATTGTATTGGTTCGTACTGTGGGTATTTTCTGTGACTTTTTCATACTTTGCACGACTTTTTTGCACATTTGCGTTACTTTTTCGTACTTTGCAACAAAATTTGTGCGACAAAATCGTATTGTTGCGCAGAGTACAAAGGTTTTGGATTCATTCAAGCTTCGGTATCATGACTTTCCTTGGGCCAGGTTGGAGCTGCAGAGTGCCATTGAGTCCTATGGGAGACTTTCCTTGGGCCGGGTTGGAGCTGCAGAGTGCCATTGAGCCCTATGGGAGACTTTCCTTGGGCCAGGTTGGAGCTGCAGAGTGCCATTGAGCCCTATGGGAGACTTTCCTTGGGCGGGTTGGAGCTGCAGAGTGCCATTGAGCCCTATGGGAGACTTTCCTTGGGCCGGGTTGGAGCTGCAGAGTGCCATTGAGCCCTATGGAGACTTTGCCTTGGGCCAGGTTTGGAGCTTGCAGAGTGGCCATTGAGCCCTATGGGAGACTTTCCTTGGGCCAGGGTTGGAGCTGCAGAGTGCCATTGAGCCCTATGGGAGACTTTTCCTTGGGCCGGGTTGGAGCTGCAGAGTGCCATTGAGCCTATGGGAGACTTTCCTTGGGCCGGGTTGGAGCTGCAGAGGTGCCATTGAGCCCTATGGGAGACTTTCCTTGGGCCGGGTTGGAGCTGCAGAGTGCCATTGAGTCCTATGGGAGGCTTCCAAAATCATGCACTGAAGGATCAAATTCAGAAAGGTTTTCCCGCCGTTTACGATCGTTCGATACAAAAATTTTGTGACTTATATGTACAATATTTTACAATATATTACCATGACTGTTCCGATTTGCGATCATCAGAAATGATCGTATTTAATCCGAATTTTTCCCATTTTGGGATTCGAACTCGTACTTTGATGAATGTGCCCCTATGTGTATTAAAGAATTGGCAAGTGGTGCTGCAGAGCTTTAGTTGCAGTGCTGCCCAGTTCTATGAATTTGCAGGGCCAATAATTCCCGAGTGGCCATACACAAATTAGGAGCTCTATCACTTAAAGACAAAGTTTGCCCATAAGTTAACTGCCTACATGTTGCAGATGGAACTATGCCAACCAGTTTCTATGTTGTTCTTACACCTGTTTTGCCTCTCTCCACAGTTAAACATAAAATGCTTCTTGTCATCTATACTTGGGGACGCTGGGAATCAGAAAGCAGATTGTTGTCAGGTAAGATTTTTTTTATTGTTTTTATATGGTGCTCATCATTCTGTGCAGGCCTTCTTCATCCTTCCGGCAGATACACAGGTTTCTCCACAGGCACAGGTCTCAAGCAGTCACTGGCCTTTCTGTTGTTCGACTATGATTCCCAGAAGCCTCTGTGGGAGATGCAGTTACGCACTGAACAGCAGCAACACGGGGAATGTTATCCCTGAGTCTAGCGTACTGCATTCTGCAAATCAGTGTGCGTTTATAAGGTTCAATAGCAAGCTTTGGGAATCTGAACAGCATCAAAGAGAAACTTATTTGCTGTGTCAGCAGCCTCTGTTATTAACCTGCCCAGTGCCTTATTGTACTGGGTCAGAACAACTAGATCTAGAAGTGTCCCTCCATATTGCCCAGGATAAAAGTTGCAACTTGATCTATCAGTTCCTTATTACATTGTTCTTGCAAGGGAACATCCCTCTCACAACTCCAGTTCCCTGCATGATGTAAAAAAATATTTCTTTAAGGCTATTTTTTGAACAAAGCAGTAAACAACAACAATTGTTTGGAAGATATTAAAAACTCTAGTAAGTGAACATGACAGCCCTTCACTTAATACTTGTACTAAGTATTTCTGAGCATGGCCATCGCCCAGCAAGCAGGCCGCAGATCTCGGAGCGCCAGTTAATCTTGACTGGAGTTGACTATTTGCAGTCTCTCTTGTGAAATTAGGGATGCCTTTTCCCCCGCTAGCTGTCCCTTTTCTTTACAGAGATGGACTTGGAGTACTCCTGAGCGAGACGCCTGCTGCCCATTTGGAGGCTGCAAATCTCTGCCGGACTCTGCTCCCTACAGTGTGGATGGTGAGTCGCGGTATCCGGCAGGAGGACTGGTGTGACGTACTTAAGGCTTTTCAGCTCACAGGGAAATTGTGAGTTTTGGCTTCTAATTATTCTTGTTGAATCTCTCACCCTGGCCGCCCAGTTAGCTTTGCCACATACCTATCTCTTTTTTGAGCATTGTAGCTTTTAAGCGGTCAACTACATGGAAATTTAAGTATATTTGCTTGATATTTGGAAATATACCATTTTTCTGGACTTTTTTCTATAGTTATATGGAGGCATAATTGTTTTTGTTTTAGCTCCAGGCAATGATAGCAACTATTAAGCCTTGGAATGAATTTATTGACCTTGTTGCTTCTACTTGGGAAAGCATAGGCTGATTTACTTTATGTTCTGACCATGGCATTCATATGGTTATTGTAAGTCATAAGGTTATTAGTCTTACACTTGGGGCAGTAATTATTAACATTGGAGACAAACATTACTGGTGATGTTGCCCATAGCAGCCAATAAGATCTTTGTTTTTGTAGTTGACCGTTCAAATTCTAATTGCTAATTGGTTTTTATTGGCAACATGACTGGTGATGTTGGCTTCCACACTATAATGAATATGCCCCTTGGACTAATACAACTGCATAAAGAGTTTAATAACCTGACGTATTGGCGTTAAGATCTCCTACAACACTTTGAAAGGTTTATATCTCAAATCGCTCTATGATATTGGAGAACCTATCACTGGCTTTCAGCTTTTTCTCAACACTTTAAAAATGCACTGTTATATTCAGTAATTTTGGGACTGTGAGGTTGTGGACTGTATTGTCAAATACTTTTGTAGTTCAACTCCTTCACCATAAGATGGCACCATAACACCAAATTATCTTGGAAAGGTGATGTTTTATTACTGTGCAGCTAAATATTTCTCTTTACAAGTATTTTCCTCCACATTACTGTGCCACTTAACTTTCTCCTGGATTACAATTTCATTTATCTTTAATGATCAAAGAAAAAAGCAAAACCTCTCCCTTCCTTGATCCACAAAACCAATTGTCGCTTTCTTGAAGCAACAAATTGGTTGTTTGATACAATCTGCACACAACTCGGATGGGGCGGAAGCGGAATCTGCAATTCCCACTTCCCAAACTACTCAAACAAGTCCTCTAACTTTGGACCAATCTGACAGTGTTCTAGTGGTGTTCCAGTCATTAATGGACAAGGCTACTGCACAAATCACTACTGTTTCTGAGAAAGATAAAGAATTGGCAAGACACACAGATACACTCGAATCAAGGATGGACAATACGAAAATGGTTTTAGAGGCCCAGGAAATGGACTTAATTAAGTAATTGAATTAAACAACAGGTTCTGAACCTCCAATTGAAATTAGAATACCTGGAGAACAGGTTTTGTCGAGATAAGAAAACGAGGAATTCCAGAATCTTATAAGCACTTGGAGTCAGAATTGCAAGAATGCTTTACCATTTACCATCTCAGTTTCTGCACATCGATCAGATCCCCAGATCTCACAAGATCTGCTATCACTGGGGTTTCCCTTGAAATTGATATTTACACGTAATGGCAAGTCATTTTCCCACCCTACACCGAATAAGACCAAGGAAGCTCTCCAGTCTGCTGGATGTACTAATGCCTTACCAACTAAACTGAGTACAGCTCCATGTACCCTGCAATCATCGGGTTGGCCATCGCCAGAAAGACCTTCTCCTTCACGATTCCCTTTACCTCAAAGTGCTACAAAGTACAGTGCTCGTTCCAGGGATCAGCAGCTTCATTCAATTTAAGACTTTTCTCTCATCATTTCCAGGAAGAAGGAACGCATCAAATCAGCATGTTAAATTCAGGAAATGGCTTTATTTATGGCAAGTTTGGTAACAATGAAAATTGTCCTCCAAATGATTTATCTGAAGGTCAAGGAGTGGAGGAGAAAGCAATGGTCTCCTACTGTGGGGCTTTGGAACAGAACCTTAGTAACATGGCCGCTTTGTATCTGCAATGCCTCTCGGATAAAATCTCATTTCTTATCCAAATTGTTATTAACTAAATTCTAAAAAGGAGAACCCTGACTGGTCTGCAGGGTCTGGAGGAGACATAACACGCACTTTGATATTCTCTTGAAGTGCTCTGAGGACTTTGCAACATTAGTAAGCAGTGTATTGGGAACAACCCTAGTGAGGGAAAAGGGGAGGATCATTTTCCAAACCCAGAGATTATATACATGAATTATATGGGTAGCCTCTCCTCTTAAAGGAGAACCACAGACTAATCCCTACCTGCAAAGAAATATTTAGGGGAATAATATATAAACAGTATTTTGTATTATTTTGTGAAGAGACATGCTTCCCCTTTAAGTGGGAGTGGAAGTTGTACCTGTTGGGCAGAGGAGCAGCCTATGTGCAATTTGTCTTAAATGACTGTGTGTTTCCCACAAACACATTTGGTCTAATTTACCCTTTCTCTTGTGGAGAGACATTTATCCGCCCCCAATGTACTCTGGGACAGTGCTGCCTATCATACGCCCCTCCTTCAGTGGCATCCCATGTGCCGGCCTATAGACTCACATAGCAGCACATCACAATAAAACCCAGTAGCAGTTTTCTTTAATACATTTTTGTAATTTATTATATATGTATTTTTACAATCTTGGGCTTTTTGTAGTTGATTTTGCTTTGGGTGTTTGAGGCATTACACATTATTATACACTTTGGTTCATTTGCCAATATGCATTACTCCATTTAGTAACCTCCCCCAGGTAATTGAAATCAGTCTCCTCTTAGCACAAATCCAGTTCCGCTTCCTGCTTCCGGCTGTTCCATTTCACATTCCCAAGCAGAGGGGCGGGGCTTAACCCAGAATGAGAGTCACTGAAAGCCTTTCACACCCGACTGAGTTCTATGGAGCGCTGGAGAGCTGAAGCAGGTTTGGACAGCAGGGGGCGCTGCTCTTTCATTCACTCACTTTTATTACTGCAGCAGGGAGACTTCCGGAAGCTTTCTCTGTTGGTTCCAAGTTCCGGCCTCTGCCTTGTATTGTGAAAAAGAAGAAATCAGTAGAAGGAGGGTCAGATTGGAGGGGGTTCTCTGGCCTCTGCTGCAGCCACCGCCCCACATTCATCCTAACAACCTTGGGCAGAAAACCAGAAAAATACAATTACCAGAAAAGGTAAAGTCTCTCATGTGGGGTGGGGGAAACAATTAGGAGATGGTAGGAAACTGATGAGAGTAATTCAATTTACAACAAAAAAAAAAAATGTTAGTTATGGTTCCCTAGTGTGGCCCATATAGCTATTACAGCCGTGTTTGCTCTACCAAGGAGGAAACCACATGGGTGTGTGGCACATTGGCACAGAAGGGTTTTTCTTTTAGCACCAACTTCCTGCAACGTCCGGCTTAGGGCATTTGCTCAGGGATTTTTATATCATTTGGAAATAAGAATTAGCAATGTTTTTATGCTCAGGATAAAGCTGAAGAGACCAAACGTGTCAGGGAGCAATGTGTCAAAGTTTCCTGAAAATGTTTAAAATTATTATTATTTTACATGTTTTATTATTAATGCGTTTTTTGTTTGCACATTGTGGATTGTGACCCTTTCACAGATAAAAAAAAACAATTTGGTCTGTAATAGTTTTCAACTAAAGCCATCTAAAATTTATATTTTTTTATATTGACATATTTTATAGCTGAACCACAATAGACTTTTCTAAATGACATTTGCTGTGTTTTGGCAGATTTCCCTTCTTTCACTTTTTCCTTCTTTTTTTCCGTTGAAAACTGCAGTGAGACAGTATTTGGATAGAGTGTATAGTAAGGAACATTGGGGGCGTTACTGTTTATTGCATGGGGCTGCTATACATGTGGGTACATACAGCAGGTCTCTTACAGATACAGGTCTGCGATTTTGGAGAGATTATTTAAGGGTGACTGCACACGGGGAGATTAGTCGCCCGCAATAAATCTTAACTACTGCGGGCAAACGCTCTCTTTAAAATGCTTTCCCACTGCCGATAATGTTACTCTCTGGTGGGAAAACATACACTGTCGCTCAGGGGCGTTTCTGGCCTCCGATGCTGCCCCTCTCGCCCCCCCTGCGCTTACATTTACAGCGCCAGAGGGGGGCGCAGCGCTGGTGTAGAGAGTGTAATAGAGCTCTCTACACTAGCAGAGCCAAAATTCCATATTAAGAAATGGAAATTTGGCTCTTAAAGTTACCAGGAACGGCTTTTTGCCGCCCTGGTAACTCCGGGGGCGCTTCCGTCTGAGGTTTTTGAAGACATTCTAAGTTTCCTTGTGAGGAAACCGGTGGGAAAGTGTTTCAGGGAGATCTGAGGTAGTGAAGATTTATCTCGGGCGGCTAATCTCCCTATGTGCTAATACCCTGAAACTGGTGGTGTGTTTATGAATTAGTGTAAATGTAAAACATGAAATTTGTATGCCCAAGGTATATTTTGGGGTCTCTTTATGCCTTGTACTTTCATAAACCTTTGTACATTGGGCATTAAACTGTTCAGAGGACCCCTGGCATTCATATATAGAGTGTTTTATCTTGGTACCTAATGATATGTAGCAGATAAGATTCTGCAGAGTGGAAGTTTTATGGTGATTTTAGCAAAGCTATGCGGCTTGGTAGTTTGGAGTAGAAAGACATTTGGATGGATGGATTTGAGGGAATAATATATAAATATATAAAAATATAGTTTGTTTTCATCTTGGGGCCTTTACAAACTGTTCAGAGGACCCCTGGCATTCATACTTCGGGTGTTTAATCTTGGTACCTAATAATATGTGGGATATAAGAAGCTGCAGAGTGGAAGCCTTGAGGGGATTTTTGGAAATGTCATCAAAATCACCAACTCTAGGAAAGCTTTGCCGTTTGATAGTTGGAGTTGAAAGAGGTGCGCTTGTTTTGGTTTTGGGGGAATGTGTACTTTTCAAAACTATATGACTTTCTGGGGTGAGCGTATATGAAATGCAATAAATGTGTTATTTTTCCAGTAGCTAAAATTATTTTTATTTTGGGGCCCCTAAATGGCACATGTTTAGCCATGTACCTATGTACATTGGACATCAAACTGTTTATTGGACCCCTGGCATTCATATTTAGGGTGTTTTATTTTGGTACCTAATGACCTGTGGGAGATAAGATGCTGTAGACTGAAACCATTTTTAAAAAAGTTCACACATTTTTATTAACAAAAACGATAATTTTAGGAAAGCATTGCAGTTTGGTGATTTGGAGTAGAAAGGCACAATTACCTATATTGGATTTGTCAGAATCTGTTCTTTCCAGAAATGTATGGTTTGCTAGGGGAAACCTACTGTTAGAGGAACATTTGGCCTTGAAATCAGAAGTGTGCAGCTTACTGGAGCAGTGCTGTAGGAATGGGTCAGTGTGCTGCTGGGAGTTTGTGATCTATAACAATTATGTTTAGGCATTTTGAAGCCACTTTCTTGTTGCAGAAGGGGAATTACACCAAATGCTAGCCTATTTTAATATTAAAGTGTATGTAAAGGCAAATAATAATAACTACTATATGCATTCTTTAGTCCATAAGGAACAATTTTGCAATATATACTGATTAAAACTTATCCACTATTTACAAGACTGAAGCACTCAAATTGCCCTCGTTGGGGAAAACATTTGGTGGTTGCATATCAGCTCCAAAGTGAATTAGCAGGCAGTCCCTGTTCCCTGCTGTTCCCAATTGCCAATAAGAATAGTGCTGACGTGCCTCTTACTGTGTGCGCCTATAGGCCCGCTCAAATCTTATTGGTGGCCAGTAACAGAAAGTTCTGGTCGGCCAGTGGCCCTTAGTGGGGAGGCACGCAGAGCTCAAGCGGGGGGGATATGCCCAACAAACAAAATTCCAGAGCTTCAATGTGCAAAGGGTTTGAATCAGTGTGTACTGCAAAATTGCTCCCCGCGGCGCAGTGAATGTGTTTAGCAATTATTCATCTTTGCCTTTACGTCCCCTTGAAGTTGTCCTGAAAAAAATTATATAGTTTTTTTTCCCCTGGCTAAATTTAAATGCCCCCCCAGGAAAGGCCCCCTAAAATTAAAGAGTGTACAAATGTTCAAAATCTGTTGGGCAATGAAAGTGACCAAAAAGTGACCAAATCAGCTGTTGGTGAAAGGGTTAAGTGACTGGTAGATGTGGAAGAAGATCATGTGCACTTTTTGGTAAAATATCCCAGGGAGACAAAGTGTCTTGTGTGACATGAGCCTAACCAGTGGCAGGAACACAAACCTATGGCAATTAGAGTGTGTCAGGGCACTACAGGGGTTTCTTCTACTGGCTGTTCCAATGTAATGTATTTAAAAAAAAAACAGCATTAAAAAAACAGTACGATACCAAAGCTGGAATGGGTAACGAAAAAGTATGAAAAATACTGAGTGGCCAATACGGTGGGGACTGTAGGTACCGCAGGGGTCTCCCCCTGTGCCATTACCCTTAGACTGGGTCACTGTTTTACTTTGTATTCTGTGAGATCAGTTTCCTGCGGGATCTGTAGGGCTGCACAGTGATCAGTCAGATCCTTACCGTACTCTAGCGCTCACATTCTGTATTCCCTTCTACTGTTCTGCCGTAATGAGCCGAGTATATTAACGTCAGTGAATTGTTCTCTCCGGTAGAAACCATCTCAGACACAGTTTAAAGGACACGGAAACCCAGACTTTATTACTTATTTAATAGGATATTATTTCATTTAGATGCCATTATTTTTTGTTTGTGGATCACTAACCTGACACCCTTGGTTCCCTAAAAAAGAGATCAAGTTATATATACCCTTAAAAGAAAAGGAAAGGTGGAATCACTGGATGGTGCCCCCCAGTGATTGTATTCACATTACTCTAATGTTTTCCAATATCTGTACTTATTTCCTTAGCTGAGGCGGGGCAATGACCAGACGTTGGACCTTCATGGAGCGACTCGGTCAAAGGTTGAACCTTTTGAGAGGAGCTTGAACTGATAATTCTGACTGGCTGAAAAGCACTGCCCTAAGGTAAGATGGTGGCACAAGAGGAAGGTCTTGTTCTTCTTCCAGTATCTGGGTCCAATGAAAGGCTCAATGGTCAGATCAGCCCTATTTGGCCCAGATTGTCCGTTTGGCATCAGACTCACAGATGCGTAGTAGAGGTAAAATCCAAAATCTGTAAAGTAGATTTATTTAAAATGGTATAAAGTTCAGTAGCTCAAGAGTTACAACCAGCAGTGCATCTCAGTAGTAATCAGCAGTGCATTTAGTCATGTCAGTAGCTCAGGAGTTACAAATCAGCAGTGTAGAAATTTCTGTCAGTAGCACAAAAGTTACGCTCTGCAGTGCATTACAATCATTTGCTCAGGAGTTACAATCAGCAGTGCAGCTTTTAATGCCACTTACTCAGGAGTTACAATCAACAGTGAAGGAATTTCTGTCAGTAGCTGAGGAATTACAATCAGCAGTGCAGGTATTTCTTTCAGTTGCTCAGAAGTTACAATCAGCAGTGCAGGTATTGTTGTTAGTAGCTCGTGAGTTAAAATAAGCAGTGCATATGTTACTGTGAGTAGCTCAAGAGTCACAACTAGCAGTGCAGGTATTACTGTCAGTAGCTCTGGAGTTTTTAATCAGCAGTGCAGGTATTCTGTCACTAACTGAGAAGTTAGAATCAGCAGTGCCGGTATGTCTGATAGTAGCTCAGGAGTCACAGTAAGCCGTGCATGTGTTACAGTCAATAGTTACAAGAGTTACAATCAGTAGTGCAAGTATTAATGTCAGCAGCTCAGGAGTCACAACCAGCAGTGTAGGAATTTCTGTCCACAGCTCTGGAGTTACAATCAGCAGTGCAGATATTACTGTTAGTAGCTCAGTAGATGTGAAGAGCGGTGCAGGTGTTCGTGTCAGTAGTTCTGGAGTTACAACCAGCAGTGCATGTATTTCTGTCTTTAGTTCAGGATTTACAATCATCAGTGAAGGTTTTACTGTTGTTAGCTCTATAGCCCTGATACAAAGTGTGTGGGTGATGGGGAGGAGTATTTGGTCGGGGCAGAGATTAAAGAATTACTCAGGTGGGATAAAAAGTGTATGGATGATGGGGAAAATGAGTATTCAGTTTTGGTAGAGGGTAAAGAGTTCCTCAGGTTGGATTGAAAGTGTATGGGCGATGGGGAGAAGAAGTTTTTGGCGCGAGTAAAGGGTAGAGAGTTACTCAGGTGGGATACAAAGTGTGTGGGTGATAGGAAGGAGTATTTGGTTGGGGCAGAGAGTAAAGAGTTACCCAGGTGGGATACAAAGTGTGTGGGTGATGGGAAGGAATATTTGGTTGGGGCAGAGGATAAAGAGTTACTTAGGTGGGATACAAAGTGTGTGGGTGATGGGAAGGAGTATTTGGTTGGGGCAGAGGGTAAAGGGTTACTCAGGTGGGATACAAAGTGTGTGGATGATGGGGAGAAGGACAGAAGGACTGCGCTATTTTGATTTTGGAGTTTCTATAGATCTGATACTTTGGTAATTCTATGCACACTGGGCATCACATTGTTCGGTTTCCCCCTGGCATTGGTTTTTAGGATGGTTTATCTTGGCACCTGATGATGAGGGAGATAGGATGCTGGAACATGCAAGCTTTGTGCTGATTTTCAGGTATTTTGTCAAAGCTGTTAATTTTAGGGAAACCTTGCGACTCATTAATTCTTAGTAAAAAAAAAAAAAAAAACTATTTACCCATTTAGGATTTACTGTCCTAAAATACAAGGTTTTCTTGAGTCAACATTTTATTTGTGGTTTTACCCAGCATAATATGCTGAAAATGTGTTGATTTTGATGTTGCTGTTGTGACTATTACATGGCTATTTGTATGCACTTTTGTGATATTTAAGTCTCTACAAGCCAGATCCTTATGTAATGCTATGCATACCGGGTCTCAAACTGCCCAGTAGCGCCCTGGCATTCATATTTAGGGGATTCAGGCTGATTTACCTTGGTTCTATAGGAGCACAGCACTTCCGTTTAGCCCGGCACGTTAGAGGGACTTGTACCTGCGTATACCCCCATTCCTCCCAGTTGCACCGCTTCCTTCTTTGCCGCTGCAGCACCTCCTACAATTAGATCTACTCACAGGCCAAGCAATGGGTCCGCTGTGGCGGGGCCCACAGAGTTTTCTCCCAGTGCCTCGCTGGCCCAGTCTGACTCTACTCCCAACCATTCTACATACCTTGTATTAAATTGTCCCTTGTGTCATTTCCCTCTTTTCTTTATCTTGTTGGTCAGTCTCTTCGCTATGGCTTTTATCCCAATATCTATTTGTGCACCCCCCTCCCACCGAGTCTGCCTCCAACTTTAGTTGTCGGAATTTGCTCAGCTTTTTCTCCCTGCCTTACCAGTTGGTAATTGCCGGACTATTGTGTTGACTGAGGTAGCCCCGGTACATTGTGTTTCCATCTGCTGTGGCCCTCAGGTGGCCAAAGTATGTTTATATGGGGGTCATACACACTGAGATGGTGGGGTGGACACTGAAGGCATTGTAATGTGCCTGTCACCATGTGTAGGACCCCTGTAGATGAAACAGATCAGGGCTGGAACTAGGGGTAGGCAGAGAGGCACGTGCCGAGGGTGCAATGGTGTGGGGGCACTAGGAATGTATCTCTTTTGTCGCCCCTTTACCCCTGGGCCCTGTGACTGCACCTATGCACATACTGGTTTTTTCACGCACCGTAAATGAACAAAAATGTGCAAATTAACACACGCAGGGGAGGGGCGAGGTGCCCGGCACTGGTGTAGGTAGGCATTAAACTTTGCTGTCGGGGAGGGTCAGTTGTCGTGGCGGTTTTTCATAAATGAACTCTGTTATAATGTGACACTAGGCGGCGGGGAAACAATTTCGTTACAGCGCCTAAAGTAAAGGTGTGTAATGGGACCCTTCATACTGCTGGCTGCTGCACCCTGGCAACAGAGCAAATGGGAAATAGCTCTGTTTTTTGTTAACCCTACATGTTTTGGGGGCATTAAGTATTATTAACATGTATTTGTAAACCGCCAACATATTCTGCAGGGTTGTACAATAAATGCATGTATACATTAAACATACAAGAAACCATACAAACCGACCTATAACAAGTACAATAGCTATAGAGGGCCCGACCCAAAGGAGCTCCCATCTAAAGAAAGGTATTGGCACTAGTGATGAGCAAATTTATTCGCTAGGCATGGATTCACAATGAAATTATACATTTCGTAATTGGTAAAATTTTTCGTTAAACTGGGGAAAAAACTGACCACAACAAAAATAACAATGATTTTGATATATTTGGAGAAAATAGTTGTGTTAAAAAATAAAGTGCGTGAAAAAAAAGGCACGATAGTAAAATTGAGAAAAAAATGCCCATTGACTGATTTGAGTGTGAAAAAAGTTGCACAGCAAAAAAAGTTGGCGGTAGGAATCAGAAAAAACACTCATTGGACTTTAATGTGTTTGGAATGAGAATAAAAAATAGTTGTATGCGAAAAAACATCATGTCTGCATGTCAAGAATTAGCATTTGACAAATTTTTACTTTTTTAGTTGTAATATTGGTGTGTAGGGAACAGAGTTTCTACTGCTTGGGTGCTATTCTCCTGCCTACCACAAGGAGGGGCTACTGAGAACTTTTGGCAACACAAAAGATTTCTGAGCCCTTTCTGAACTCTATCATGCTGAGATCTTCAGGTACAACATAAGGCAGCCTACAGGAGACCTGCTTTTTGGAAGGGTAAGGGGTCTGGGGTTTCAGAGATCAGTGTATTTAATGGGTTTTAAGCTATGGTTCTCACTGCTTCTCACTGTGTGTATAATTAGTGTATTTTGTGTGGTGTTAACAAAGTGTTCATTTCCCATTTCCCAGTCTTTCAGGCATTTCTGCATACTGCATATTTACACTGGCTGTATGCCCTGTGGGCATTATACATGATGTTGGCGCTGCATATATACTGGCTGTGTGCCCTGTGGGCATTATACATGATGTTGGTGCTGCATATATACTGGCTGTGTGCCCTGTGGGCATTATAGATGATGTTGGTGCTGCATATATACTGGCTGTGTGCCCTGTGGGCATTATAGATGATGTTGGTGCTGCATATATACTGGCTGTGTGCCCTGTGGGCATTATACATGATGTTGGTGCTGCATATATACTGGCTGTGTGCCCTGTGGGCATTATAGATGATGTTGGTGCTGCATATATACTGGCTGTGTGCCCTGTGGGCATTATAGATGATGTTGGCACTGCATATATACTGGCTGTGTGGCCTGTGGGCATTATACATGATGTTGGCGCTGCATATATACTGGCTGTGTGGCCTGTGGGCATTATACATGGTGTTGGTGCTGCATATATACTGGCTGTGTGCCCTGTGGGCATTATAGATGATGTTGGTGCTGCATATATACTGGCTGTGTGCCCTGTGGGCATTATACATGATGTTGGCACTGCATATATACTGGCTGTGTGGCCTGTGGGCATTATAGATGATGTTGGTGCTGCATATATACTGGCTGTGTGCCCTGTGGGCATTATACATGGTGTTGGTGCTGCATATATACTGGCTGTGTGCCCTGTGGGCATTATACATGATGCTGGCACTGCATATATACTGGCTGTGTTCCCTGTGGGCATTATACATGATGTTGGCGCTTTATATATAATTTCTATGCGCCCTGTGGGCATTATACATGATATTGGCAGTGCATATATACTGACTATGCGCCCTGTGGGCATTACATATAAGGCTGGCATTGCATTTATACTGTTCAAGTTTTCTGTTCTGTGAGGTTTAAATATGACGTTGACACAGTATTTCCAATTTCTGAGCTTTGTGGGCATAATTCATGATGTCGGAGCAGCATATTATATTTGCAATTGTTCTGTGGGTATGAAATATGATGCTGGTATTTTTTCCTGTTAGTTTCCCTTGTGTGTGTGGGTGGTTACATAGGGGCTCTGTGTATATGGGGGAAATGGGTTGTTTTACAGGCTTCATATCCTCACACCCCCAACAAGCGCTAGTGTTGACATCAGTTTAACAGCCCTGTTTTCAGAAGCGCTATCCAGGTAAACATTGCCTGTTTGGATTTCCAAATGCCCCCTGATAGCACAGACCTGCCCCAAAATGTCACTGGCCCACCCCCTTGAAATGTCTAGTTTGCTGTCGGAGAGGGGATACTGGGGTACATAAACATTCTAGTTTGCTGTTGGAGAGGGGACAATGGGCTACATAAACATTCTAGTTTGCTGTCGGAGAGAGGACATTGGGGTACATAAACATTCTAATTTGCTGTCAGAGAGGGGACACTGGGTACATAAACATTCTAGTTTGCTGTCAGAGAGGGGACACTGGGGTACATAAACATTCTAGTTTGCCGTCGGAGAGGGGACACTGGGGTACATAAACATTCTAGTTTGCTGTCGGAGAGGGGACACTGGGGTACATAAACATTCTAGTTTGCTGTCGGAGAGGGGACACTGGGTACATAAACATTCTAGTTTGCTGTCGGAGAGGGGACACTGGGGTACATAACATTCTAGTTAGCTGTCGGAGAGGGGACACTGGGTACATAAACATTTCTAGTTGTGCTGTCGGAGAGGGGACACTGGGGAACATTAAACATTCTAGTTTGCTGTCGGAGAGGGGACACTGGGGGACATAAAACATTTTAGTTTGCCGTCGGAGAAGGGACACAGGGTACATAAACATTTCTAGTTTGCTGTCGGAGAGGGGATACTGGGGGTACATAAACATTTCATAGTTTGCCGTCGGGAAGGGACACGGGCTACAAACATCTAGGTTGGTCGGAGGGGACACTGGTACAAACATTCTGGTTTGCTGTCGGAGAGGGGACACTTGGGTACATAAACATTCTGGTTTGCTATCGGAGAGGGGACACTTGGGTACATTAACATCTAGTTAGCTTGTCGGAGAGGGGACAACCTGGGGTACATTAACATTCTAGTTGCTGTCGGAGAGGGACACCTGGGGTACATAAACAATTCTAGTAGCTGGTCGGAGAGGGGACACTGGGGTACATAAACATTCTAGTTAGCTGTCGGAGAGGGGACACCTGGGTACATAAACATTCTAGTTTGCTGTCGGAGAGGGGACACTGGGGAACATAAACATTCTAGTTTGCTGTCGGAGAGGGGACACTGGGGTACATAAACATTTTAGTTTGTCGTCGGAGAGGGGACACAGGTACATAAACATTCTAGTTTGCTGTCGGAGAGGGGACACATTAAACTTACGCGAGCTCAGGGGAGGACGTCTGGTGGGGGACCCTGTGGGGGGGATTAGGGGACACGCACCTGCAGGGCCCCTGGGGTGGGATCCCCGGTCTGCCCTGCCCCCCCCCCCCAGTCCGCTAAAGTGATCTCAGGGGCAATATTTATGCACTAACTTACTTTTGGGGTCTCTAAATGCCAGATACATTGTTGATCCTATGTACAATTGGCATCAAACTGTTCAGTGGGCCCTTGGCTTTCATTTTTAGGGTGTGTTTTCTTGGTACCTAATGTTATGTGGGAGATATGATGCTTGAAAGTGGAAGCTTTGAGACAATGTTTTAGAATTTTCATTTTTTTTTTTTGGAAACTGCTAAACTTAGAAAAGCATTGCTGTTTGGTACTTAGGAGTAGAAACACATGGTTACCCATTCGGATTTGGCAGAATGTGTACTGTTCAAAAATATATGGTTTCCTGGGGTATTGGCACGTTTGGGAGACATGAGGCTTTACAAATCAGTTTGTATTTTGAGCTCTAAATCTTGTTCTAAAATTTCTACGATCTGCTTTATGGTGTGTCTGAACCCACATCTGGCACACAGAGCGGATTTCGGCAGGAAAATGGATACTGACTGCGCCAAAATCTGCACAGACGCACCATGAAGCAGATAGAACTGGACGGGCGGTTTCTCAGCCTGCGCTTATACACAAGCCAGGAAAGCGCCTTGTGTGGCAGGAACCCTAAACACCATTATGGGGACCTGAGGCTTTTGCCCTGTTTGAGGGAGATAAACAGGGGGGGGGGGACGGGGCAAATGCCCAACTGGAGAGCAGTAATGACAGCAGTAAGTGCTGATTCTGTGCCTCCTGATAACATTGCAGCTCTCTCTCTGCCAGGCACCAGCCCCCCCCCATACTTTTTACTTTGTATCTTTTCTGAGCCCCACCCTGGTCACATGATGCTGTGTGTGTGAGACATTATCCTACAAAATGGTGCAGCTTCCAGGAGGGTGAGATGCTAATTCTGCTTCTTTCTGTGTGTGAGTGTGTGACTGAGTGTGAGTGTGAGTGAGCATGATTGTGCAGTGAGTGGGGAGGGCATGGCTACCTGCTCTGTGGCTGCTGCACTGAGGGAACCCACCAAATCACAGTTCCCTTTGGGGGAAAGAGTGGGCCGTTGGGCAGCAGGGACCTTCCTGTTCCTTCAGCCTTTGCCCCCCCTGCAATTCTCTGCATCATGGCGGCCCTCCTCTGGTTTCAGCAGCCCTCCTGCCTCTCCAGCCTGTATACAAGTTAGTGACACACACGTATACATATATTTCTGGGGGGTCGAGGGGGTCGCACACTTACAGCACTTGTACATACTCACACACACTGTGCAATTTGCCACATGCACACACTTTTACTATTGTTTAGCTTTTATTTATTTTACTATTGTGTGGTTATTTTGCCTTCAAAAACTGCCCTAATACTTATGCAGTATCTTTTGTATTTTATGTCAATTGGATTTTTAGCGTTATTCATATTTTAGCCATTTTATTGCATTTTCAGCTCTGCATATTTGTTGCCTGTAAAACCGAATTGGGGAAACAAGTGAAACTTGGGTTCTGGCTGCTGCTCTCCTTGGGTTGGTTTTATTGCATTCTACCATGTTGTTTACCCCTTTGTATTTCCCTGAATATGTACAGGTACTTTCCCAACATATGTGGCTTTCTGGGGTAAACAGATTTGTGTCTCTTTATCCACATAAATGAGTGTATTTTGCTGTAGTTGTGTTGTGTTAACTAAACCCGCGCCAATATATAGATAATACCTCAATAAAAAAGTGTAAATGATGTGTCAGTGATAAACTTATATAATGTCTTCAGCAATGGACAGTCTGTGGGCTACATTGGACGTGCGTTCACAGAGAATTTGAAAATCCTGACGCTGAAACGATGAGTCCACTTTAACAGTTTCAAGTTGGGCGGCCATTGATGGGTAAATCCATTTAATCACTAAGAGAATCTCCGAGTTCAGGATCAGGTATTGTTTTAGTCGCGATGCTTTGCACTGAGTCCAGGGAGGGTGAATAGTCTTCTTGGTCTGCAGCCTGGTCAGCGCTTTGGGAAATGTTTGGGTTCCTGTTAGTATGGTTTTCATTTATATTTACTATGTTTTATTTGCCATCTTGGCCACACCCCTGCTGGCATTTATATTTACTATGTTTTATTTGCCATCTTGGCCACACCCCTGCTGGCATTTATATTTACTATGTTTTATTTGCCATCTTGGCCACACCCCCGCTGGCATTTATATTGACTATGTTTTATTTGCCATCTTGACCACAACCCCACTGGCATTCATATTTAGGATGTTTTTATCTTGGTACCAAATGACCTGTAGGAGATAGGATCCTGTAAACTGGAAGCTTTGAGGTGTTTTTTAACTAATTTCATATTTATAAAAACCAATAACTGTAGAAAAGCTTTACAGTCTGGTAGTTTGGAGTAGAAAGACATATTTGCCCATTTTGGATTTTCCAAAATAGTTTTTTTTTTCCAAAAATATATGGTTTCCTGGGGTAATCCTACTGTGAGTAGAGTCTGGCCTTGCTGTGTAAAGTATTTCAGGCACGATCTGTTAGTGTACTGCTGGGTGTTTTTGACACATACCCAGGGCCGGAACCAGGGGTAGGCAGAAGTGGTACCTGCCTAGGGCGCAACTATGTGTGTGTGTGTGGGGGGGTGCTAAGCAGGTACCTCTGCCTACCCCCTTCTACGTGTGCACTCACTCTCAAAAATGTGCCCAGTACTTAGGCCCATTCTAAGAGTAATTATGTCATCTAATTACATAAAGTCCCCCACCCCCCCTCAGTGCCGCTGAAGACAGGAATGAAGAATGTATTCATGGGGAGTAAGCTGGTCTGCACTGCATTCAGTTAACGTTATCTTCTAGTATGTATGGTCTATTCAAAGCAACTTTCCAATTGGTCTTAATTATTCATTTTTTTATATTCTATTTGTCTTTTTCTTCTTCCAACTCTTTGCAGCTTTCAAATGGGGGTCACGTACCCCAGCGTCCATCAACTGGTTGCTCTGTGAAGCTAAAGTTTTATTGTTATTGTTACTTTTCCTAACTTCTTTTTCTATTCGGCTCCTCTCCTATTCATATTCCAGCCTCTCATTCAAACTGCTCACTGGTTGCTAAGGTCATTTAGTTCTAGTAACTTACATAGTTACATAGTTACATAGGGTTGAAAAAAGACCAGTGTCCATCAAGTTCAACCCATCCAAGTAAACCCAGCACACCTAACCCACACCTACCAATCTATACACTCACATACATACACTATATATACAACCACTAGTACTAACTGTAGATATTAGTATCACAATAGCCTTGGATATTCTGATTGATCAAGAACTCATCCAGGCCCCTCTTAAAGGCATTAACAGAATCTGCCATTACCACATCACTAGGAAGGGCATTCCATAACCTCACTGCCCTCACCGTGAAAAACCACCTACGCTGCTTCAAATGGAAGCTCCTTTCCTCTAATCTAAAGGGGTGACCTCTGGTGCGCTGATTGTTTTTATGGGAAAAAAGAACATCCCCCAACTGCCTATAATCCCCTCTAATGTACTTGTACAGAGTAATCATGTCCCCTCGCAAGCGCCTCTTTTCCAGAGAAAACAACCCCAACCTTGACAGTCTCACCTCATAGTTAAAATCTTCCATCCCCTTAACCAGTTTAGTTGCACGTCTCTGCACTCTCTCCAGCTCATTAATATCCTTCTTAAGGACTGGAGCCCAAAACTGCACTGCATACTCAAGGTGAGGCCTTACCAGGGACCTATAAAGGGGCAAAATTATGTTCTCATCCCTTGAGTCAATGCCCTTTTTTATACAAGACAGCACTTTATTTGCTTTAGTAGCCACAGAATGACACTGCCTGGCATTAGACAACTTGTTATCAACAAAAACCCCTAGATCCTTCTCCATTAAGGAAACCCCCAACACACTACCATTCAGTAGATAGTTTGCGTTTATATTATTTCTACCAAAGTGCATAACTTTGCACTTATCAACATTGAACCTCATTTTCCAGTTTGCTGCCCAGTTTTCTAATTTTGTCAAATCGCTCTGCAAAGCAGCAGCATCCTGCATGGAACTTATAGTTTTGCACAATTTAGTGTCATCAGCAAAAATAGAAACAGTACTGTCTATGCCCACCTCCAGGTCATTAATAAACAAGTTAAAAAGCAAAGGCCCAAGGACTGACCCCTGCGGTACTCCACTAAACCACACTGGTCCAATTAGAAAATGTTCCATTTACAACCACTCTTTGTAATCTATCCTTCAGCCAGTTCTCTATCCAATTACAACTTGCCCAAGTCTTCAAACCCCTGCCCTATTCTCTTCATTACTGACCCACAAGTCCTACATTGAAGTTGTTTTCTGAAATTTTATTTCTTTAAGCACTGACTTCTTATCATGGAAACAAAAGAAAACGAGAGAAACCACAGAGACCAACAATGACTTGGAAGGAGCTACAGAGCCCAGTATTTGGCAACTGAGTAAAAGTGCATCAGGCAGCCGTATCAAGCTCTGTGTATGGCACTGAGGGGCGCTCGCGCCATCTGAATAAACAACTGCCTGCAGCAAATGTGCCGAAATCAGAATGGGGCAAAATCTTTCCCGAGCGGTGAGCCTAGCTGGTACGTATTTACATCAACCGCTTCTCTTACTGCGGCGGCTCTATACAATAGAGTGTTGGCACTGAATGCACACAGATGGGTGGGTATTGAGACGGCCAATTCATTACAATAGATTTTATTCTCAGTGAAACAATTTAGGCCGAAGGTACACGGAGCGTTTGCTCTTAGTCTGCGTTTTTTCTGCAGGGTGAGAATCCCTTCCGTATTTCTGCACCTCAGTAAAACCGCATCTGCCCAAAAACTCCTGCTTTGGTGTTTTCAGGCCGATCCCTGCTCGGGGAAGGAGGATTCTGTACTTCTCAATGCAGTTTTACAGAGGTGCGTAAGGGTGTGGATCCGCTTTCTTAGCCTTCAAAAAAAACAGAGCAGTTGAGCAAACCTTCCGTGTTCCCTCATCCTTGAACTGCATTTCTGCCCACTGATCTCACTGGGCAAGCAAAAAAGTGCTGTTTTTTTAATTTCCTTTTTTTATCCTTGTTACCTAATGACATATGGGAGACAGGGTGCTGTAAAATGTAAGTTTTGAGTTGTAAGACATAACTACCCATAAGTGCCCATTTTGGACGGATTTCTAAGGTAAATGTATATTTTGTCACTTTGCGCTACATAAAATACAGTAAATGTATTGATTTTGCAGTAGCTGTAGTGCCCTGCGGGACAACTTGTATGCACTATTGTGATGCTATAGGGCAGATACTTTGGCAATCCTATGCATATGGGCGTTAGCGGCCCTTTCTGCTTCCATTTCTTGCTGGTATTATTTTTTCCATCTCCCCCTATGTTAGTGCCTAACACCTCTCCTCTTGCCTTTGGCCTCTTAAGCTCTCACCTTTCATTTTTGCAGGCCCATTTTTACCAGCCCTGTGTAGCTTGTGCCCAACTCTCAGCTATTCAGGAGAGCCCAGTACACACCACCAAAATCCCCAAACTGAAACCTGGAGGGAGCGAGTGTAAATACGCAGGGACATCAGCACAGCGTTACCCAATGAGATGTATCCCCCTGCCCAACGGCTGCACAACTCTGCTGATATAAAAGCTTTTTGTACCTTCCGATTTAGTTGGTGCTGCAATTCATACAGTTCTGCCTACGCCACGCAACTCCTGCACAATATCACAACGCGCTACGCAGACAAAGCTGTACATGGCCGTGCTGGGGCAGTGCTATTGGACATTGTGCAGGAGGTGTGTGGCCGAGGCGCTACTGTATGAATAGCAGCACAATCTAAATCTGAAGGTAGAAAAAGTTTTGATGTTACCAGAATTACAGGCGCAGCCATAGGACAGGGGGATAATATTAAATGTGTAATGCTGTGATGTTATGCTCACATGGATTTAAATTCGCTCCCTCATGGTTTCCGCTCCTGTGCTGAGGCCCCCAGACCCTGCTCCCATGTTGTTTTGCTCTAAAACTTGCTGAGAACAGAAGATTTTATGACCCACTAAAAGTTAACTTTTAGGTGGACCAACTTTTGTTCTGCTTCGAAGGTGAACTTACCCTTTACATTACATTGTGCTGTATTATTACTTAGCCACACCAACTGGTTCAGGTGCCGAGGGTCCGGCTGTCCTGTGGCTGCGCCGATCCCTGCAGAGAAATGTTCTGCCCTTTAGTTCTGCCGCCAGATTCAACAGAAAGTTATACGCACCTGAGGGTCTTCCCTTAGCGCTTTTCCTGCCAGGCACGTATTCTGACCACTAACGACGTTGGGAAATAATTCATTTTGTTATTTCATTGATTTGCCCAATTGTCTTTCATTTTTGTGATTTTATTGCAGTTTTACACTTGCACTGTTGTTCGTTGCATTTCTTTTTGGTATTTGGTATTGGCACGTTCAGGAGACATGGGACTTTCCAAATCAGTTGTATTTTGGTGCATATGGATTTCTCGTCTGCCAACCCAGCTTTTACACACAGAGCCCCCTGTCAGCGTATTATGTGCTGTAACCCCCCTAACTATACACAGATCCCCCCAGAAAACCATATATTTTTGGAAAGTACACATTCTGATGAATTGAAAATAGGTAAAGTTATTTTTCTTCACCAAAGTTACACACGGCAAAGCTATGCTAAAAACAGATCAGGAACACTAATACAGGGATAAAAAATGCAACAGAACAACAAAAATTGTGCAAATCAGTGAAACAACAAAATAAGTCACATGACAGCGTAATTAGTGGTCAGAATATCTGAATATCTAAATTGTGTGCTGTATGTATGTGTGTGTAAGTGTGTGTAAAAAAAATCACCCTTACCTGTCCTGAAGCATGCCTGGTCCACGGTGCTACAGTCCTAGTCCTCCATGTGCAGGAAGTCAGTGGGCCGGCGCTGGGAAGAAGGAAGCGGCATCAAGCAGCAGACGTGATGCGATAGTGCGACAATCACGTCGCAGGGCCGACATGACAGCCCGCCTGGCTCGTTGCCCAGGGGGCTGTCATCGCTAGAAACCCTCTGCAGCGCCTCTCCAGAGAGAACTTTATCTGCCAAACAACATACGGCGCACGTCATTGGCAGTAAAAGGATTAAATGTTTTTTGAGTGAGAAAAAATAACTTGCACAACAAATGAAAAGAGTTGTGTGCAACAAAAATCGTTGTGTTGTACGAAAAAAAGTTGCCTGCGTAAAAATACATCACGTCTGCATGTCAAGAATTACCGGTTTGCTAATTTTTGGTGAAACAGGACATATTCACTCATCACTAGTTGGCACCTCATTTATACTACTAAAAGGATTCCGACTTGATAGGTATGGGGTACTTTATTTCTGAATTACACTTTTTACATTGCAAATAATTCACTCTACCATTTCCATTTTTATTTTTGGACCAACTAATATATATATATTTTTTTAGTTTTTATATCGGTATGTAGGCACCAATAGGCAATAGGGCCCAAGTCTCATAAGAGCTATAGGGGTTTCTCCTGCTTGGGTGCTATTCTCCTGCCTACCACAAGGTGGAGATACTGAGAACATTTAGGAACAAAAGATTTCTGAGCCCTTTCTGAACTCTATCATGCTGAGATCTTCAGGTACAACATAAGGCAGCCTACAGGAGACCTGCTTTTTGGAAGGGTAAGGGGTCTGGGGTTTCAGAGATCAGTGTATTTAATGGATTTGAAGCTATGGTTCTCGCTGCTTCTCACTGTGTGTATAATTAGTGTATTTTATGTGGTGTTAACAAAGTGTTCATTTCCCATTTCCCAATCTTCCAGGCATTTCTGGAGTTAATGGACTGCTTATTCCCCATCTTCCAACAACATTTTGGCATGTGCAGAGTTAGTGGAATTCTTATTGTCCATTTTCTGAGGATCTTTCCAGCATGTGTGGAGTTAATGGAATGTTTATTCCCCTTTTTCCAAGGATCGTACCAGCATGTGCGGAGTTAATGGATCGGTACATCAGGGTAGGGGCCCATTTCTGGCCAGACTATACAGGTGGGGGCACATACCATGAGCAGGAGAGGAGGATCAGAGAGGAGCTGCAGGGGGTGAGTATGGAGAGAAATCCCTCTATATTAACCCTTAGCAGTGTGTTTGCTCCCTGCTGTCTCTCTTCAGCCCCCTCTGCCTCTGCCCCCTACCAACTCCAATGCCACCTTCTCTCTAAATCCCCAGTGCCCTCTCTTTAAACTCCCTGTTTCCCTGACCGCTATTCTGATAACTCCTTTCCACCTCTCCCACCAAACGTAACCTTCTTTCTCTGTCACGCTTCTTTCCCAGCCCCAAACTGCCACTGTGCCACCAACTTGCTCTTCTTTTCCCTTCACTATATATTCAAGGGCATCAGCCATGAAATGTACATGTGTTTTTACTTTGCTTTCTGTTGGCATAATATATTATTTGGGCATTATACATGATGTTGGCACTGCATATATACTGGCTGTGTGCCCTGTGGGCATTATACATGATGTTGGCACTGCATATATACTGGCTGTGTGCCCTGTGGGCATTATACATGATGTTGGCGCTGCATATACAGTGGAGGAAATAATTATTTGACCCCTCACTGATTTTGTAAATTTGTCCAATGACAAAGAAATGAAAAGTCTCAGAACAGTATCATTTCAATGGTAGGTTTATTTTAACAGTGGCAGATAGCACATCAAAAGGAAAATCCAAAAAATAACTTTAAATAAAAGATAGCAACTGATTTGCATTTCATTGAGTGAAATAAGTTTTTGAACCCCTACCAACCATTAAGAGTTCTGGCTCCCACAGAGTGGTTAGACACTTCTACTCAATTAGTCAACCTCATTAAGGACACTTGTCTTAACTAGTCACCTGTATAAAAGACACCTGTCCACAGAATCAATCAATCAAGCAGACTCCAAACTCTCCAACATGGGAAAGACCAAAGAGCTGTCCAAGGATGTCAGACAAAATTGTAGACCTGCACAAGGCTGGAATGGGCTACAAAACCATTAGCAAGAAGCTGGGAGAGAAGGTGACAACTGTTGGTGCGATTGTTCGAAAATGGAAGGAGCACAAAATGACCATCAATCGACCTCGCTCTGGGGCTCCACGCAAGATCTCACCTCGTGGGGTGTCAATGATTCTGAGAAAGTTGAAAAAGCATCCTAGAACTACACGGGAGGAGTTAGTAATGACCTCAAATTAGCAGGGACCACAGTCACCAAGAAAACCATTGGAAACACATTACACCGCAATGGATTAAAATCCTGCAGGGCTCGCAAGGTCCCCCTGCTCAAGAAGGCACATGTGCAGGCCCGTCTGAAGTTTGCCAATGAACACCTGAATGATTCTGTGAGTGACTGGGAGAAGGTGCTGTGGTCTGATGAGACCAAAATAGAGTTCTTTGGCATTAACTCAACTCGCTGTGTTTGGAGGAAGAAAAATGCTGCCTATGACCCCCAAAACACCGTCCCCACCGTCAAGCATGGGGGTGGAAACATTTTGCTTTGGGGGTGTTTTTCTGCTAAGGGCACAGGACAACTTATTCGCATTAACGGGAAAATGGACGGAGTCATGTATCGTGAAATCCTGAACGACAACCTCCTTCCCTCTGCCAGGAAACTGAAAATGGGTCGTGGATGGGTGTTCCAGCACGACAATGACCCAAAACATACAACAAAGGCAACAAAGGAGTGGCTCAAGAAGAAGCACATTAAGGTCATGGAGTGGCCTAGTCAGTCTCCGGACCTTAATCCAATAGAAAACCTATGGAGGGAGCTCAAGCTCAGAGTTGCACAGAGACAGCCTCGAAACCTTAGGGATTTAGAGATGATCTGCAAAGAGGAGTGGGACCAACATTCCTCCTAAAATGTGCGCAAACTTGGTCATCAATTACAAGAAACGTTTGACCTCTGTGCTTGCAAACAAGGGTTTTTCCAGTAAGTATTAAGTCTTTTTTTGTTAGAGGGTTCAAAAACTTATTTCACTCAATGAAATGCAAATCAGTTGCTATCTTTTATTTAAAGTTATTTTTTCGATTTTCCTTTTGATGTGCTATCTGCCACTGTTAAAATAAACCTACCATTGAAATGATACTGTTCTGAGACTTTTCATTTCTTTGTCATTGGACAAACTTACAAAATCAGTGAGGGGTCAAATAATTATTTCCTCCACTGTACATGATGTTGGCTCTACATATATACTGGCTGTGTGCCCTGTGGGCATTATACATGATGTTGGCTCTTCATATATACTAGCTGTGTTCCCTGTGGGCATTATATATGATGTTGGAACTGCATATATACTGGCTGTGTGCCCTTTGGGCATTATATATGATGTTGGCACTGCATATATACTGGTTGTGTGCCCTGTGGGCATTATACATGATGTTGGCACTACATATATACTGGCTGTGTGCCCTGTGTACATTATACATGATGTTGGCACTGCATATATACCGCCTGTGTGCCCTGTGGGCATTATATATGATGTTGGCACTGCATATATACTGGTTGTTGCCCTGTGGGCATTATACATGATGTTGGCACTACATATATACTGGCTGTGTGCCCTGTGGGCATTATACATGATGTTGGCTCTTCATATATACTGGCTGTGTTCCCTGTGGGCATTATACATGATGTTGGTGCTGCATATATACTGGCTGTGTGCCCTGTGGGCATTATACATGATGTTGGCGCTGCATATATACTGGCTGTGTGCCCTGTGGGCATTATACATGATGTTGGCACTGCATATATACTGGCTGTGTGCCCTGTGGGCATTATACATGATGTTGTCACTGCATATATACTGGCTATGTGTCTTGTGGGCATTATAGATGATGTTGGCACTGCATATATACCGCCTGTGTGCCCTGTGGGCATTATATATGATGGTGGCACTGCATATATACTGGCTGTGTGCCCTGTGGGCATTATACATAATGTTGGCACTGCATATATACTGGTTGTGTGCCCTGTGGGCATTATAGATGGTATTGCCACTGCATATATACTAACTGTGTGCCCTGTGGGCATTATATATGATGTTGGCACTGCATATATACTGGCTGTGTGCCCTGTGGGCATTATAGATGGTGTTGGCACTGCATATATACTGACTGTGTGCCTTGTGGGCATTATACATGATGTTGGCTCTACATATATACTGGCTGTGTGCCCTGTGGGCATTATATATGATGTTGGCACTGCATATATACTGGCTGTGTAGCCTGTGGGCATTATACATGATGTTGGCACTGCATATTTACTGGTTGTGTGCCCTGTGGGCATTATAGATGGTATTGGCACTGCATATATACTAACTGTGTGCCCTGTGGGCATTATATATGATGTTGGCACTGCATATATACTGGCTGTGTGCCCTGTGGGCATTATACATGATGTTAGCACTGTATATATACTGACTGTGTGCCTTGTGGGCATTATAAATGATGTTGGCACTGCATATATACTGGCTGTGTGCCCTGTGGGCATTATACATGATGTTGGCTCTTGATATATACTGGCTGTGTGCCCTGTGGGCATTATATATGATGTTGGCACTGCATATATACTGGCTGTGTGCCCTGTGGGCATTATATATGATGTTGGCACTGCATATATACTGGCTGTGTTCCCTGTGGGCATTATAGATGATGTTGGCACTGCATATATACTAACTGTGTTCCCTGTGGGCATTATAGATGGTATTGGCACTGCATATATACTAACTGTGTGCCCTGTGGGCATTATACATGATGTTGGCTCTTGATATATACTGGCTGTGTGCCCTGTGGGCATTATATATGATGTTGGCACTGCATATATACTGGCTGTGTGCCCTGTGGGCATTATATATGATGTTGGCACTGCATATATACTGGCTGTGTTCCCTGTGGGCATTATAGATGATGTTGGCACTGCATATATACCGGCTGTGTGCCCTGTGGGCATTATAGATTATGTTGGCACTGCATATATACCGGCTGTGTGCCCTGTGGGCATTATATATGATGTTGGCACTGCATATATACTAACTGTGTGCCCTGTGGGCATTATACATGATGTTGGCTCTTGATATATACTAACTGTGTGCCCTGTGGGCATTATACATGATGTTGGCACTGCATATATACTGGCTGTGTGCCCTGTGGGCATTATATATGATGTTGGCACTGCATATATACTGGCTGTGTGCCCTGTGGGCATTATACATGATGTTGGCTCTTCATATATACTGGCTGTGTGCCCTGTGGGCATTATACATGATGTTGGCTCTTCATATATACTGACTGTGTGCCCTGTGGGCAT
Source organism: Xenopus tropicalis (assembly GCF_000004195.4). Taxonomy (NCBI): domain Eukaryota; kingdom Metazoa; phylum Chordata; class Amphibia; order Anura; family Pipidae; genus Xenopus; species Xenopus tropicalis. The sequence continues at coordinate 17,899,868 of NC_030684.2, forward strand.
TATAGATGGTAGTGGCACTGCATATATACTAATTGTGTTCCCTGTGGGCATTATACATGATGTTGGCTCTTCATATATACTGGCTGTGTGCCCTGTGGTCATTATACATGATGTTGGCGCTGCATATATACCGGCTGTGTGTCCTGTGGGCATTATACATGATGTTGGCACTGCATATATACTGGCTATGTGTTTTGTGGGCATTATACATGATGTTGGCACTGCATATATACCGGCTTTGTGCCCTGTGGGCATTATAGATGATGTTGGCACTGCATATATACCGGCTGTGTGCCCTGTGGGCATTATATATGATGTTGGCACTGCATCTATACCAGCTGTGTGCCCTGTGGGCATTATATATGATGTTGGCACTGCATCTATACCGGCTGTGTGCCCTGTGGGCATTATAGATGATGTTGGCACTGCATATATACCAGCTGTGTGCCCTGTGGGCATTATATATGATGTTGGCACTGCATCTATACCGGCTGTGTGCCCTGTGGGCATTATACATGATGTTGGCACTACAGATATACTGGCTGTGTGCCCTGTGGGCATTATACATGATGTTGGCTCTTCATATATACTAGCTGTGTTCCCTGTGGGCATTATATATGATGTTGGCACTGCATATATACTGGCTGTGTGCCCTTTGGGCATTATATATGATGTTGGCACTGCATATATACTGGTTGTGTGCCCTGTGGGCATTATACATGATGTTGGCACTACATATATACTGGCTGTGTGCCCTGTGTGCATTATACATGATGTTGGCACTGCATATATACCGCCTGTGTGCCCTGTGGGCATTATATATGATGTTGGCACTGCATATATACTGGTTGTTGCCCTGTGGGCATTATACATGATGTTGGCACTACATATATACTGGCTGTGTGCCCTGTGTGCATTATACATGATGTTGGCACTGCATATATACCGCCTGTGTGCCCTGTGGGCATTATATATGATGTTGGCACTGCATATATACTGGTTGTTGCCCTGTGGGCATTATACATGATGTTGGCACTACATATATACTGGCTGTGTGCCCTGTGGGCATTATACATGATGTTGGCTCTTCATATATACTGGCTGTGTGCCCTGTGGGCATTATACATGATGTTGGCGCTGCATATATACTGGCTGTGTGCCCTGTGGGCATTATACATGATGTTGGCACTGCATATATACTGGCTGTGTGCCCTGTGGGCATTATACATGATGTTGTCACTGCATATATACTGGCTATGTGTCTTGTGGGCATTATAGATGATGTTGGCACTGCATATATACCGCCTGTGTGCCCTGTGGGCATTATATATGATGGTGGCACTGCATATATACCGGCTGTGTGCCCTGTGGGCATTATACATAATGTTGGCACTGCATATATACTGGTTGTGTGCCCTGTGGGCATTATAGATGGTATTGCCACTGCATATATACTAACTGTGTGCCCTGTGGGCATTATATATGATGTTGGCACTGCATATATACTGGCTGTGTGCCCTGTGGGCATTATAGATGGTGTTGGCACTGCATATATACTGACTGTGTGCCTTGTGGGCATTATACATGATGTTGGCTCTACATATATACTGGCTGTGTGCCCTGTGGGCATTATATATGATGTTGGCACTGCATATATACTGGCTGTGTAGCCTGTGGGCATTATACATGATGTTGGCACTGCATATATACTGGTTGTGTGCCCTGTGGGCATTATAGATGGTATTGGCACTGCATATATACTAACTGTGTGCCCTGTGGGCATTATATATGATGTTGGCACTGCATATATACTGGCTGTGTGCCCTGTGGGCATTATACATGATGTTAGCACTGTATATATACTGACTGTGTGCCTTGTGGGCATTATACATGATGTTGGCTCTTCATATATACTGGCTGTGTTCCCTGTGGGCATTATAAATGATGTTGGCACTGCATATATACTGGCTGTGTGCCCTGTGGGCATTATAGATGGTATTGGCACTGCATATATACTAACTCTGTGCCCTGTGGGCATTATACATGATGTTGGCTCTTGATATATACTGGCTGTGTGCCCTGTGGGCAATATATATGATGTTGGCACTGCATATATACTGGCTGTGTGCCCTGTGGGCATTATATATGATGTTGGCACTGCATATATACTGGCTGTGTTCCCTGTGGGCATTATAGATGATGTTGGCACTGCATATATACCGGCTGTGTGCCCTGTGGGCATTATAGATTATGTTGGCACTGCATATATACCGGCTGTGTGCCCTGTGGGCATTATATATGATGTTGGCACTGCATATATACTGGCTGTGTGCCCTGTGGGCATTATATATGATGTTGGCACTGCATATATACTGGCTGTGTTCCCTGTGGGCATTATACATAATGTTGGCACTGCATATATACTGGCTGTGTGCCCTGTGGGCATTTTAGATGGTGTTGGCTTTGCATATATACTAACTGTGTGCCCTGTGGGCATTATACATGATGTTGGCTCTTTATATATACTGTCTGTGTTCCCTGTTGGCATTATACATGATGTTGGCACTGCATATATACTGGCTGTGTGCCCTGTGGGCATTATACATGATGTTAGCACGGCATATATACTGGCTGTGTGCCCTGTGGGCATTATACATGATGTTGGCACTGCATATATACTGACTATGTTCCCTGTGGGCATTATACATGATGTTGGCACTGCATATATACTGACTATGTTCCCTGTGGGCTTTATACATGATGTTGGCACTGCAGATAAACTGGCTATGGGGTTTTGGGCACATAGCCCATTGGGGTGAGAAACAGGGGGCACTGGGAAAGGCATATTAAAGTGGGAGCGGGACACATTATGGCTCACATATTTCTCTTTAGAGCTCACTGACCCATCTGTGCTTCAGCAGCTCCGTATTCTCATTATCCTTAGTCGCTATTGCTGAACAGTTAGCATAGTTACAGCACAGCAGAGTGAGGGACTGTTCGGCTATAGAGAATAAGAATAATTATAATACGGAGCTGCTGAAGGGACTTTAGCCATGCTGTTGCATTGTGGCCTTTGGAGCAAAGCAATATTCTACTTCCTTCCAATCATTACAGTACAGTAGATACTTATATAGTAGGTTGGTTGCCCTCATTTCTGTATCTATGGCTCCCTGTATGTTTTATAGCCCCATTAGGTACATATTAACCACATTAGGTACCAATTAAGTCATATGACCTCTTAAGTATAGTAAGACAAGATGATGTCAGGGTTACATAGTATAACTGTGGGATAGTGAGTATAGTAAGGCAAGATGGTATCAGGGGTAAGAGTGTAACTGTGGGATAGTGAGTATAGTAAGGCAAGATGGTATCAGGGGTACAGAGTGTAAGTGTGGGATAGTGAGTATAGTAAGGCAAGATGGTATCAGGGGTACAGAGTGTAACTGTGGGATAGTGAGTATAGTAAGGCAAGATGGTATCAGGGGTACAGAGTGTAACTGTGGGATAGTGAGTATAGTAAGGCAAGATGGTATCAGGGGTACAGAGTGTAACTGTGGGATAGTGAGTATAGTAAGGCAAGATGGTATCAGGGGTACAGAGTGTAACTGGGATAGTGAGTATAATAAGGCAAGATGGTATCAGGGGTACAGAGTGTAACTGTGGGATAGTGAGTATAGTAAGGCAAGATGGTATCAGGGGTACAGAGTGTAACTGTGGGATAGTGAGTATAGTAAGGCAAGATGGTATCAGGGGTACAGAGTGTAACTGTGGGATAGTGAGTATAGTAAGGCAAGATGGTATCAGGGGTACAGAGTGTAACTGTGGGATAGTGAGTATAGTAAGGCAAGATGGTATCAGGGGTACAGAGTGTAACTGTGGGATAGTGAGTATAGTAAGGCAAGATGGTATCAGGGGTACAGAGTGTAACTGTGGGATAGTGAGTATAGTAAGGCAAGATGGTATCAGGGGTACAGAGTGTAACTGTGGGATAGTGAGTATAGTTGTAATCCTAAGCACATTAGGCATTAAACTGTTCGGGGTCCCGTGGCGCTGCCATTCATTTTTAAGGAGAAATGATGTAAAATATAAGCTGTAAGGTGATGTTTAGGTGCTGCATCAAAACGCTAATTTACGAAGAGTTTTGCAACTTAGTAGTTTGGAGTAGAGAGACATGGTTACCCCGTTCAGATTCACCCTTATGTGTAGTGTCCAAAAATATTTGGCTTTCTTCGGTAAAGTTGGGGATATTTTTGTCACTTTACTATACCCTTATGTAATGCTGTACATACCGGCACCAAACTGCCCAGCACTTCCCTTTAGCCCGGCACGTTTGCGGAACTTGCACCTCAGTTTGAGCGCATACCTGCTTTCTCCAGATGGTGGCGCCATTGGGCCGCAGTTGTGTCAGGCACATCACCATCTCTCCGGCTCATGTGGAATTGTAGGGGGGTAAAAATGCTGAGTTTGGGCTAAAATACAACATGGTTACTTAAAATGGCACTTTGTATGCCGCACTTCCGCTTATAAATGACCCCTGCGGCATTCTTGGTTTCGCTTGTAGATTTGTTCCACTGTTATTAAGGGGGAAGTTGACCTTTAAATTAGCATTAAGTGTGATGTACAAAGTTATATTCCAAAACAGTTTGCAGTTAGTCTTTATTTTCTAGCTTTCCTATTATTTAGCTTTTTGTTCAGCTGAGCGTCTTGGCGTTTCAACAGACAGCTAGTTGCTAGGTCCAGTTTTCCCTAGCAACCCAATTTTGGTTTGAAAGAGAGAAAGGAAAATGAATAGGAGAGAAATATTAATAGTACAGTCAAACCCTGACTTCAGCTCCTGCACAGGGTACAATGGCGCTACCCAAACAAAGCTGTACATGGGGTGGGTACGCAGGTTGGTAACATCTTGCCCTACTGACGCCATCTTGTTCTGCTGAACCTATGTTACCTTCCGCTGCTGCTGTGCAGGAACTTTCTGTGCTTGGGGGAACTCGCATGAATGGTCCTGCAGCTCCAGTGGCTTTGGTGCTACAACTCCCAGTACCCTGCATCCACCTTAAGGCAATGTTTTATATACATAGTACATAGTATTAATGGGAAGGAGCACACACAGAGCAAGTGAATGCTGCTTGCTTAGACTTTATTTTAGTGTTGCCAGGATGCTTGAAAAAGGTGCAGGTCTCCCCAAAACACGCTGCTAGTTGTGTGCTCCATCTATGCTCGGCCCAGGGCACGGGCACTTGTTTGTCTGCTTGTACTGCCGTATATAAACTGCTCTGCCCGGCTAGTAATGGGAATCCCATAGGTAGCAGCACCGGCGATTTTGTCTGAATATGAGCAGCGTTGGGGTTTAATATCGTTTCCATTGCTGCAAATATCTGGCAGTGGTGCGGATTCCTGGCACGCTATTGGCAAGCAGAGAGCGGATCCCACTCTGTGCTGTTACCCCTCTGTACATTACTGGGGGCTATTCTTCATAACTAAATGATGGGAATAATAGCATGTAACAAACTGGGATACACATGCGGGGCACAGTATTAACCCTTTCTCCTCTGTAGCTTTACTTCTAGCAGTAATTGTGTTACTCTTCTATAAAACTGAGTTAGTAAGGTAACAGAATTGTGTGTCAGTTTGGGGCAGAGATGGGACAGGGGGGCAACGCTGGCACATTAAAGTGAAAGAGTTGGGTTTGGGTTGTATCGCTGTCCATTGAAGCTATTGCCAGGCGGGGCTGATTCTCAGCCGGTGTATAATAAACGCAGGCCAAGTATCAGCCAATCCGCTGGCATGGGCCTGGGTGCCACACACAGCGGGTAATAAGTCCCATCTGGCAGTAGCTTAAAGCTTTAGGGGAATGTTGATGTTACGCCATGCTGGTGTTTGTTTCCAGCAATCCTAGGAAGGTCTTTATTCTGCTCTTGTATACGGCGCGGTGCCACAGGGGTTCTGCCCGCTGCTGCTTCCCGGTGCCTCATTCACTTGCACCTGGTTCAGATGGCACTGGCAGGACTAGGGATCCATATATTTTGAAAAGGGAATGGATTTGATACATACAAAAGCGTTACCTGTTTTTCGGAAATCAGAAGGATTTCCCTTCCCCTCAGTATGGGGGTTCCATAACATGGGTGGGTTCTGTGCTTTACTGCTCACCTGGCAATATTCTGTGTATCCAGGGAATATGGCTGCATAGTAACCCTACAGGAGCAGGTTTTGTACCCACAGGCACCTTCACATCTGCCCAATGAATATTGTGTTGTGCATTTTACCCTTCAGTGATTTGGTCTCAGGGCTGGATGCCATGATGGGGAATGATGGGAGGATGCCAAGAATGGCCATTATAAACAGAAGCTCAGCCCGTTAGCCCGGTGTGAGAATGCTTGGTGGAGCAGCCATACCCGCTGGAGGACTGGTGTGTGTCACTCACAGGTACTGAAGTGCTGGGGGTGTAAGGAATCAGACTGACACATACAGTGGAAAGCAGGGTTTCTTATAAAGCAGCAACATGTGTACATTTCTCTTTCTTTCTTCTTTCACTTTTCAGTGCCTCTACTTTGCTGATTTGTTCTATTCTCACAGTCTCTCCCCCTCTATGTGTTTCCCCTTCCAAATGAGCCCAATACCCAGAATAAAGACACACACACGGCTTGATGGTTCATCTGTGAAAATCACAGTTTTATTAATAATACAAATAATAAATTGTGTTTTTCATTGATTCTGAGGAAGGCAAAAAAAACCTCTGAGAAGCTTTGAGCCAATCTGCTTCATTAGAGGGAAAAATTCCTTCCTGACTCCTTAACGGCAATCGGATTTGCTCCCAGAATCAATGCCTTCACCCTGCTTGCCATAATCAAGGGAAGCAGGGTGAGGGAAACAAGGGAATATGGTAGCATACACACCATTCCATTGGGCCCCAGGCAGCCTGCAGACCCCGGCTCCTGCAGTCTGAGGGATGGATGGAAAGGGAATGCAGTTTTTACCAAGCACCTTAAGGTGCTCTTGTGTATGAACCATATTTTAGATGAAAGGGGGAGCACCGCTGGTGGAATTACGGTGGATGGGAGTGCAGGCACCGCTGGTGGAATTACGGTGGATGGAGTGCAGGCACCGCTGGTGGAATTACAGCGGATGGGAGTGCAGGCACCGCTGGTGGAATTACAGCGGATGGGAGTGCAGGCACCGCTGGGTTAGGAATTGGCCGGTGTGATAGGGATGAGGAGAAGGTTGGAGGGATCTGGGCGGATTTCACCTTTTTGCCTTTTAGTTCCGAGGGCCACCTGCAAAAATCAAACAAAAGAACTTATTTATACCTTAGCAAGCGATATCCCTGGAGAAACCCTATTACACTTAGGGGCACATTAATATCAAATCGGGCGCTGAAGCAAAATTAAAACACTGAACAAGTGGGTATTTTTCCCCACAACGTTGGCATCTTACATGGGGCTTCACACATTGCACAAAATCTGAGAATTGTAATTGATTTCAATCCATCAGCCCCTTTCCATTACAAAATAGCCATCATTTAGGGAATATTTCCATTTCAGCAAACAGCATAGAAAGAAGAAAGGGAAAGAAGGATGGATTCTATACTGCACCTTAATATCTCTCGCTGTTCCGCGTCAGGATGACCTTGTTGATAGCCTCTAGGTCTTTGTAGAGGTCCTTTAGGTGGGCTTTGATGTACCTGTAGTCCCCTCGGAAGTCGGCCTTCAGGCGAAATTGCCACCACTTTGTGATCTTCACACAATCCCTGGCCATCCACAGATCATAGAGTGCCATCCTGATGTCTCCTCTTATCTGTTCCCTAATGCACTCCAAATAGGGACCCGCCCGTGGATCTTCAAAATCCCTGATCTCGAAGATGTCCCGATCAGGGGGGATCCACCATGAGATCTACAGAAATGCAGGAAACAAGAAGACATTAAGGTCTCCAGCAGGTTTTCTTTAATCCTCAGTAATAATAATTAGAATTTCTTAGCCCACATACCACAGCAATGTGTATTTATTAGCACTAGGGGCGCTTACCTTCCCATAGCGGTACTCGTAGTACTGCCGGCTGCTGGCACTCATGCCCATCTCTGCTGCCTCTGTCATATAAAATAGAGATTTGGGAAGGTTAGAGTTAATCTAAAGATGTCAAATTAAAAGACCCCAAATAAACACAGTAAAGATCAGAGTTAGGGGTAGAACTCCATGGATGTGCCTCTTTTTTAACCTCATCTACTATGTAATACATATTGCAGAGGGAAAAATGCTGGTTCCTTACCAGGTGAACCACAATGGGTCCGGCAGGTTCTTCTTGTTCTTCTGCTGTGGAGAAAAGGTGTAGTCTTTAAAAAGACTTTTGTGTGTCTTCTTCTGTATCTTCTTCTATATCGCAAGGATGGTAGGAGTCGCTGCAATCACTGGAAGTCTCTCAAATCGCTCTATTTCTCAAGTCTCTCAAATCGCTCTATTTCAGGAGAGAGAAGAGACTGTGAGCTCTTGTGATCCTCTCTGCCATTTATAGCAGTATATACTAGGGTTCCCTTTCTGTATCCCTCCCAGTTGTACTGCGCTACTGAATATGTTTGCTGCTCTATAAATAACCAGTAGCACCAATTATTAGAAGCTTTAATAGAATGAAGAATTTGATTGGGAGAGATACAAACGTTTGGTGCAAAGAAGGGCTCCGGACAGTGCTGCCAACCAAGCGTGGGTCCTGGTGTCACAGTGCTTTTAGGGGGCTGTACAGGCTGATGGGAAAAGATCAACCCCATTCATTTCTGTGCCAATTGCTTTGCTTTGCAAGGAAAAATGTATTGAAATGGATTCAGTTAAATGTTAAGGTTGCTACATGAGAGCAGGGCAGATACCCGGGGCAAAGGGGCAGAACTCTAAGGAGCCTGTCAATACTGGGAGGAAAAATGTATGTATTGTATGGCCTCCAAATGTTTATGGGGTCCCCAGTCAAAAAAAAAAATATGTATTTGCTGCAGAACTGCAAAACTGCCAAATCCCGGGTCTGTGTCTCCCAACCAGCGCTAAGATTAATGTCATCTCTAAAATTCTCCAAATTCACTAAAATCTGTGAGAGGAGCAACATCCGCTAGTCTAGGGGGGCATCACCCAACTATTTCCCATCTTTTTTTAGCTAAAATAAGGGTTATTTGGCAAAAAAATTCTCAGAGGGGATTCAGACTTACCTCTCACCACAAAGTCAACCAACGGACAAACCCAACTGTCACATTTCTAGGAGTGAAGTCACATGTCGTGAAGCAATGGGAAAAAATGTAGCAGAAACAACATGATTGTTAGATTTGGGTAAAAACATTTCGCTAGATTATTTTTGCTTCAACCATCAGTACCAGCGACCAGAAAGGGATAAACAAATGCTGCTTCATTTGTCTCTGGCATAAATAGTGTGAGAATGGCAGTATTTTAAATGTTAAACAATGAAATTCAGTGAATTAAATCTGATTGGCTGTTGGTAGCTCCGTACACTTTTGGGCACCCAAGAAAAATTGCCTTTTCATTTGGGTTTCCCCCTTGACTATGTGATTCAAGTTTGGTGGGTTTGGCTCCAGAGCTCTAAGATTGGCAGCAGTTTAAATGTCTCCATTAAAGTCAATGGGTGAAATTGGATTGGCCGCTGTTGGCCCCTTCCACTTTGAGTTGTCCAACAAATGTCGCTGTTTCATTTGGGGTGACCCCATGATTATGTTATTCAAGTTTGGGGAGTGTAGCTTCACAGCTGTAAGTGTGGCAGCAGTTTTAAAATCTTTCCTGTCAAAGTCAATGGAAATATTGGGGTGTTCAGAGCGGCGCCACAAAAAGACGGAGGCCGGGATCCCTTAGAAAAGCACAAGCAGCCTGCTCCGCTATAGGGCGAAGAAGTGGAGAGAGTTTGAGTGTTGTACCCCTAAACCTGTAGGAGGAGAAGCGTTTAGAAAATGGGCTGCGCTAAGAATGGGCTGAAGAATAAGCTGAAGTGGAAGAACAGTTTTTCAAAGCAACATAATAAATCCCAGGCTGATATGGGCACTAGTACTATGGATGGGGCACATATACATTTATCCCAGTAAGGTAAATGGCCAGTGAATTAAAGGGTAATCCCAGAACGTTTCTCTCTGTCTCAGCTTTTTTATATGTTAAATATGCTCGAGAACAGTAACCTTTAGCCTTCCAGGGTTGGAGCTATAAATATATATATTCCCAGTGTGATTCATGAATGTTATGCATAAGTTACACATAAGTACGTGTTCCCACAGCTCAAAAATATATGATTTTGGGTGGGTCAGTGTATTGTTTTGTGTGTTTTTACCCCACAAAAATGCAGAAAAATTTCTTTAAAGTGGAAGCTTTGAGGGGATTTTTTTTTTTAGAATTTTCATACAATTTTATAGAATCTGCTACATCCAGTGGTCCAACTACATTCTAGTGAGAGTCTGAGTGCTTACGACTTGATGTAATGAATTATGGGAAATAAAAATATAATCTATTCTCCAATAAGTATTATGTCTGTGTAAATAGAATGTATAGTCCTTTTCAGTGTGGCAGTTCTCTACATCATGTCAGACGTCTAGAAGGAATACCGGAGTGTCTGGCCGAGCAGTCTAAGTGTGGATCCAGAAGTATGTTGGAGTCCCCTCCAGCCGCTAACGTGGAGAAGAGGTGTCTCTCATGGTTATGGCTATTTTATATGGAAAAGGGCTGCTAGGCTTTGGCAAGCACTCATATTTTAACAGCTCGGTGTCAACCTGTCCCCTGCCAAGCTCATCCCGCTTAGGCTGTAGGTACTGTACTGTTTCCTCAGTGGATGAGGCAGTGTGGGGGTCTGCCTCTGAAAGAAATCATTGGACATCATTCCCTTTTTGATTGGCCGCTCTTCTCGCTCCAGCTATAGCACCAAGTAATGTCCCCGTAATTGTAGCCTTACAATCGTCCCAGACTACGTCAGGGCTTGCAGTGTTTTTATTAGTGTCCCAGAAGTCCATTGAGGCTCCTTAGAGACCGCCTCGCATAGCCACGGTGAACTAAGGGTACAAATTTGGGATCGTCCTGCTGGTATTATATTTATCTTAAGGAGGACTGTATGGGCAGACCAGACCATATAGTATTTGGTCCACTAGTCTGTGTAAGTGAGATAGAGCTAAGGCTAAGTTTATTCTGGTTAGTGTGTTTATACTTAGTGGATTGGCAGGAGCCCATGTGGATAGATTTTTCCACTTTCAGATGTCGGTGAGGCCCAAAGTAACAGTATAGTGTCCATCAGGGTGTGGGATTGCCTATCAGGCTGCTAGTGGGGCTGCTGGGAATCCTGTAGCTTCTTGCCTTATCTGCTGCATTGCCTGGAGCTGAAAGGTTGGTGGTACATATATACTTGTTATGGTCAGTGGCTGGATAGCTAAGGTACATGAAAGGGCTACAAATCTGCCCTGAGGGTCTGTATGTAAGTCATGAAGTGAAGTTTAAAAGGTATGTGTTTTCTAATCAAAACAGAAGTGCCTCTGGCATAAGGGGGCGTGATAGCCATGAGCCTCCCAAGGGCTTTTTTAATGCCAGTAGGCATTGTCCCTCGAGATGGGTCTCCTGCAGTAGCAGGATATGGGGCTGATATTTTGTAATGTAATGGAAGATTAGAGATTGTTTGAATTTGGGATTTGGGCCCCTTAAGTTCCAAGATATGAGCGCTGAGGGCTCCTCTCCTGCTCGGTTTGACAATGACACATTGTGCAGTGACATGCAGTGCATTTCATTAATTGAGTGACCTTAGCATAGTAAACTTAATATGAATATATTTATACCAGTTCTTGGGATTTCAATCTTCCCACAGTTTAATCACCAGTATCGTAAAGCAATTTTTTTCCCCAAAATAACTGTCCCTGTCCCTCCGTGCCGACCCCTAGTGGGGAAAGGCCTTTTCCCTGTAATTGTAAATGTGTTGTTAACACTAGGGAGATTAGTCTGCTAATCTAAATTATGCTCCAGATAGTCCTGTAGAAGTTGTGAATTGGTCCTATGGGAGGTAGTGAGGGCTCCTACCCATTAAAAAGCTGCCAAATAATGGCAGTAGGGGTCCCATTCATTTCAGGTATAAGTGCATGTTTGGGTGCTAGTACAGTCAGCTAATGAATCACCATGGGTGAAAAGTATATTGAGCCTGTGTGTGATTGGTCCCCTCCTGAGTATCTTGTCCATAGAGGTTGATATTTCATGGTGGTCAAGTTGGCAAGTGTGTGTGGCTAAATCCCGAAAGGACCAGGGATCAGGATACTGCATGTTACAGTCTGGGACAGATGCCAAGGGATATCCAGCAGTGAGCACTGGTTGTTGGGGTGCCTTCCAATTGTCAGTAATAACAAGCAGGAGGCTTGGGATAGTCCCAGTCTGCCTGGGGCACCCTACCTTTTGGATAAGTCTGTGTGTCCCTGCAGTAAGGTACCCGGGGTCATTATGGCCTGGTCTATTGCCCGCAGAGCAATTGCTGTTAATATCAGTTGTACTGCTTGTTCTGGTAGTGGTTGTGTGGGTGGGGGAGAGCTCTCAAAATCATACTCTGAGCGTGGGGAGCCACCGCCATATTGCACGCTCTCTGGATTGCTGTCTCTGGCAAAGGGTTCTAGCCAGGGGCAATTTTCACCTTGAATCTGCCCTAAGATGGCTCCTGTGATGCCGCCCCTCTGCGCTGGAGGGGGGTCTAGGGGAGTCCCGCATCACTAGAGAGTAATTTCACTATCTGCACTAGAAAAGCAGAATTTCCAGTTAAAAGTTAAAGTTACCAGGAGTTTTCTTTCTGCCACTTAACTGGCCTTGTGGCAGCTGCACCCTGGTTCTAGCTTCGCTGCTGCGTCGGATGGCGCATGGTGGCAAAACACAGATTTTCTTTAGGCACAAAATTTAGAGCTTATTAAATGTTTTGCAGTCTGGTAAATGATGTTTTGTTACTTCCATTTTACATTTAGTTATCGCTTTTGTCTTCTAGAGGAATAGTCCTGGTTACAGGGGAATATCTATGCCGGGTACATTTTCTGGTTTATTTGGGCGGTCAGCCGGTTAGCAAACCTAAGGGACAGTTCTCATAGTTGGCTCTCCCAGTGTTTGCCATGTTTACCTTTAATTTACCTGCTAGGCCCCCAAGGGTGCAGACACATGGAGCTACTACAAAAATGGACAATGCTGATAATTGTCTCTACGTGTGTTTTAGGAGATTCAATTCTCAGTATTATCTATGGTATTTTCTGGCTGCTACTAAGTAGCTCCATGTGTCTTCGCCCTTATGCATCCCTGTAAGAGATTAACCGCCTGACATAAGTGTTTTGGGAGAATACAAACAGAATTATGGCAGTAAAGAGAAGACAAAGGCCTTTTATTCAAAGCAGAATTATCTCTGAAGCCTTACATTTGTATTACATTTTTCCATCTTCTCCTGTCACGATCAAGTTGTTAAACCTGCCTTCTGCCTCTGAGAGGCTTATCAAGCACTTTATGTAGCTCCTTTTTTCCCATGTGGAGGTTGTAGAATTTAGAATGCAAGAGGTGGAACAGAGAATTCAGGAATGGGTTGGCATTTAAACTGTAAGCATATTGTTCATACACAAAAGAACAGAATGCTGTGTATGAAGGTTGGAATAAACTAATCGGAGGGATTCCATAGGGTTCATTTGTGAATCTGAGCGCAGCATGCAAAGTGCAGAAATGGCCACAATCTGGCGTATGTATGGCATACATTATACCTGGTGTTGCAGCTGATATATGCAGCTTCTGTGCAGTTTGTTCAATTGCCAAGTCAGCATATGCAGGAGTGGAGAGTGAAAGGAATGGAGTAAAGATATTTTCAGTGCAACATGTGTAGGTTTATGGGTACAGGTGCCCTGTGGGCAGTGTATGCAGGTGTATATGCCAAGATGCTTTGAGTACGGGTGTGGGACCTGTTATTATATATTAGTTGGGATCAAATACAAGGTTCTCTTTTATTATTACAGAAAAAAAGAAACCATTTTTCAAAATTAGAATGATTTGCTTATAATGGAGTCTATAGGAGATGGCCTTTCCGTAATTCGGAACTTTCTGGATAATGGGTTTCTGGATAAGGGGTCTGATACCTGTACAAATCATGCTGCTTTGCTTAGAGTAGGTTTATATACAGAGGTTGTCATTTCAGTGGCCATGTACCTGTAGGTACACTCAGCAGAATATATGCAATGTATGCAGTATGTGTAGCAGTTTTGATTACAGTGTATGCAGGTGTATATGCAGGGCTATCAGTGCAGTACACAAGTGTTGTTTTTTACACTGCGCAATGTGAGCAGTAGGGGTTATTAATACTGCAGTGTATATGTGAGTGTGGTCAGTGCAGTCACTCTATGCTGGTGTTCAATGAAAACATATTTGAATTTCCAAATTCTCTCTTGATTTAGATGTCTGTAGGAAGAATGGATGTCGGACTTTATGCTTCAACTGTTCATACCTTCAGCTGCCAGTGTACTCATCCAACAGAGATGTGAAGCTGATAGTCCTTCTATTTGTTAGTTAAGGGTTGCTATTATAAACTGGTACATAGTGATGTGTTAAGGAGTAAAGAGGGAAGATTTGCAAGCTCTTCACCCTCTTCTCTCTTCCCAACCCTTTTTTGCAGTATCTTTCTGTTCTTTTTCCTTCATTTTCTAATCTGTTATCCTTCACTCTGTTGTTCTCCTTATCTCTTCCGCTCACAACCTATTTGTCATCACAACCTTTACTCTCCTTCTCTGGTTCCCCCCTTCCTTAAATTGCCATACCCATACCCAGTATCTGCTTTACTATCTCCTACAGATAGCCCTTACCAGTATATGTGTATATATATATATATATATATTTTTTTTTTTTTTATTTTTTTTTTTCCTTTCCTTTAGGTCTGCTTAATGGAAATTCTAACCTGAACTTTGTTTTATTTGTGAGCTTTTACTGTAACAGTTACAAAAAAAGTGTTATAGTTAGCTCGTATACAAGCTATTATCGTCACATTCAATCATTTCTAGAAAAGTGGAACGAAAAGTGCAATTAGTTTGGACAGTTTTACATAAAAAAGGGGTAAACATTGGATCCGTTTGTAATTGCCCTGCTCTTCCCCACATCTAGAGCCCATATGTTCTGTCATCAGTTGTCTTTGTTTTAGTTCTACAGTGGTTCTATATTATCGGGCTAACAGTTTTAGTTGCTTTCTTGGTATCTGATACTCACTGAGCTTGTTCAGAGGATGTATAGATTTGTTTTCAATCTTTTTGCTAAAGATCTTGAAAATAAGAGTAATGAATAGTTAAAAGCTAGAAGATGTGCGTGTGTTGGTTCATGTTGATTAAAAAGCACCAACCCATAATAGCAGGTTAGCAATTAGTCTCCATGTTGTTTCTTTAGGGCTCTGGATAGTGTTGTCCTTGTTTTGTTCCTAAATTAACATTACCTTTAAAGTTTAACCAGTTTCCTATAAAGTACATCTGTAAGGAAAAGTGCCTTACCGGCACGGCGGGGACGCCCGCCGCGCTGCCATCGGCGGGGACGCCCGCCGCGCTGCCATCGGCGGGGACGCCCGCCGCGCTGCCATCGGCGGGGACGCCCGCCGCGCCGTCTGCTCCCTGTGCCGGCTCTCTCCTAGGTGCGCGCGCACTTCCGCATCTTAAAGGCGCATGCGCGCTGACGTCATGACGTCAGCGCGCAAAGGCGCGAAATTCAAAATATTTAAAGGGCCATTTGTATTAGATTCATTGCCCGTGATAGGATTTGATCCTGGTGCTTTTCTGAGCCTTGTACACTTCGTTTCTGTATCCTGCCTTGTTGCCTTCCTGTGTTTTGACCCGGCTTGCTCCTGACTATTCTGATTATCCATATCTGACCCCGGCTTGTACTTTGACTACGATTTCGTCTCATCCTGCTGTATTGATTACCCGGTTTGACCCTTGCCTGTCTGACTATCCTTGATTGCTGCCTGACGACGACCTTGTTTAACCCTATTTTGTACCGTGATCTTTGGCCTAACTGATTTTCTACAGTCATGCCCCATTGCTAGCCAGAACTCCTGCTTTGCACCTCTCGTATAAGTCCAGGTGGCATCCGAGTAGCTGAGGGCTCCTCCCGAAGCCAAAGGCGGTCACGCTACTGGTGAAGCACGAGCTGAGACCAGGGTGCTTGGCACTAGCTCTGGTATTGGGTGCCGACCGTGACATTATCACGGGCCATGGAGGACCAAGATCACGTTGAGTCCGCTGCTGCTCCCCCCACTCCATCTGCTACTACTGAAGCGCTTCTTACTGCCCTGCTACAGCGTTTGGAGGATCAGGAGCAAAAGCAGAATTATCTCCTGCAGGGTTTTCACAACCTAACCCGCCAGCTGGAGACTTCGCAATCTCCGCAGCAGCAGCAGCCTGTTCCTAGTTTTTCCCCTTCTGTGGGGGCATCTGCTATGGGAGGTAACACCTATAGGCCCCAGGAGCCTAAAATTGCATTTCCTGAGAAATTCTCTGGGGACAGGTCCAAATTTTTCGTCTTCAAAGAGGCATGTAAATTATTTCTTAGCTTTTTCCCTCATTCTTTCCCTTCTGGTGTGGAAAAAGTAAAATTTGTTATGACCCTTCTAGTGGGGGATCCCCAGGTTTGGGCCCTTAGACTGCCTCCTTCCGATCCTGCTCGTTCTTCCCTTGAGGTATTCTTTGATACTATGGCACTTACATAGTTACATAGTTACATAGGGTTGAAAAAAGACCAGTGTCCATCAAGTTCAACCCATCCAAGTAAACCCAGCACACCCAACCCACACCTACCAATCTATACACTCACATACATAAACTATAAATACAACCACTAGTACTAACTGTAGATATTAGTATCACAATAGCCTTGGATATTCTGATTGATCAAGAACTCATCCAGGCCCCTCTTAAAGGCATTAACAGAATCTGCCATTACCACATCACTAGGAAGGGCATTCCATAACCTCACTGCCCTCACCGTGAAAAACCACCTACGCTGCTTCAAATGGAAGCTCCTTTCCTCTAATCTAAAGGGGTGACCTCTGGTGCGTTGATTGTTTTTATGGGAAAAAAGAACATCCCCCAACTGCCTATAATCCCCTCTAATGTACTTGTACAGAGTAATCATGTCCCCTCGCAAGCGCCTCTTTTCCAGAGAAAACAACCCCAACCTCGACAGTCTCACCTCATAGTTTAACCCTTCCATCCCCTTAACCAGTTTAGTTGCACGTCTTTGCACTTTCTCCAGCTCATTAATATCCTTCTTAAGGACTGGAGCCCAAAACTGCACTGCATACTCAAGGTGAGGCCTTACCAGGGACCTATAAAGGGGCAAAATTATGTTCTCATCCCTTGAGTCAATGCCCTTTTTTATACAAGACAGCACTTTATTTGCTTTAGTAGCCACAGAATGACACTGCCTGGAATTAGACAACTTGTTATCAACAAAAACCCCTAGATCCTTCTCCATTAAGGAAACCCCCAACACACTACCATTCAGTAGATAGTTTGCGTTTATATTATTTCTACCAAAGTGCATAACTTTGCACTTATCAACATTGAACCTCATTTTCCAGTTTGCTGCCCAGTTATCTAATTTTGTCAAATCGCTCTGCAAAGCAGCAGCATCCTGCATGGAACTTATAGTTTTGCACAATTTAGTGTCATCAGCAAAAATAGAAACAGTACTGTCTATGCCCACCTCCAGGTCATTAATAAACAAGTTAAAAAGCAAAGGACCAAGGACTGACCCCTGCGGTACTCCACTAACCACACTGGTCCAATTAGAAAATGTTCCATTTACAACCACTCTTTGTACTCTATCCTTCAGCCAGTTCTCTATCCAATTACAAATATTATGTTCTAGGCCAATATTCCTTAATTTGATCATTAACCTTCTGTGAGGTACTGTATCAAACGCTTTAGCAAAGTCCAAGTAGATGACATCAACTGCCATTCCAGCATCAAGGTTCCTGCTCACCTCCTCATAAAAGGCGACTAAATTAGTCTGGCAAGATCTGTTACGCATAAAACCATGCTGGCACAAACTAATAGTATTGTGAACTGCAATGTATTCAAGTACCCTATCCCTTATTACCCCTTCCAAAAGTTTTCCTACTACTGATGTCAGACTAACAGGCCTATAGTTTTCAGGCTGAGAACGGGATCCCTTTTTAAATAACGGCACCACATTAGCAATCCGCCAGTCTCTCGGCACCATGCCAGACCTCAATGAATCCTGAAATTATGTGAAGAGGTTTGGCAATCACAGCTCTCAGCTCATTTAATAACCTGGGATGAATCCCATCCGGCCCTGGACCTTTGTTTACCTTTACATGTTCAAGTCTCTTTTGAATTTCCTCCCGAGTGACCCATGCGTCAGTAGCTAAATTACTAGCACTGGGCATATTACAAGGGAAGCCTTCATTATCTGGCTCCTCAGATGTATAGACAGATGAAAAATAAGAGTTCAAAATTTCAGCTTTTTCCCCGTTCTCATCAACCAACTTACCCCCCCGTGATAATAAAGTTCCCACCCCTTCTTGCTTCATTTTTTTACTATTCACATAATTAAAAAATAATTTAGGATTCTTTTTACTCCTAGCTGCAATATCCCTTTCCATCTCTATTTTAGCTTGCTTGATAGCTTTTTTGCTGCTTTATTTGCTTCCTTGTACCTGATGAAAGTTTCCGCTGTCCCAGCTAACTTGAATGCCCTAAAAGCACGTTTTTTCTTACCAACCTCGACAATAACACTTTTATTCAGCCATAAAGGTTTTGCTTTGCGATGCCTCTCCTTGCTTACTAGGGGGATATACTGTTGTGTATACCTACAAAGCAATGTTTTAAAGATGTTCCATTTTCCTTCTGTGTCTAACCCCATGAAAAGCCTTTCCCAGTTGACACATTGCAGAGATGCCCTTATACTGGCAAAGTCTGCACGTCTAAAATTGAGTGTTTTAGTTACTCCCTTATAGCGCTGTCTCTGCAGCATTATCTCAAAGGAGACCATGTTGTGATCACTGTTCCCCAAATGCTCACCCACACAAATGTTAGAGATAAGTTCATTATTATTAGAAATCGCCAGGTCCAAAATAGCGTCATTCCTAGTGGGTTCTTGAACTGCCTGAAATAAAAAGTTGTCATTTAGCATATTTACAAACCTACTAGCTTTTTCTGACTTAGCCACCCCATTACTCCAGTCAATGTCCGGATAATTAAAGTCCCCCATAACAACAACTTGACCCAGTTTTGAAGCCTCCTCCATTTGCAACAATAGCTGGGCCTCATCCCCCTCATCTATACGGGGTGGTTTATAACATACACCAATGATCATTTTCTTTGTGACCTTCAGCCCTACTGAAATTTCTACCCAAAGAGATTCAACGTTTTCATTGGTAATGTCTTTATTACATGGCTTTAAGTCTGACTTTACGTAAAGACAAACCCCTCCACCCTTTTTAATCTCTCTGTCCCTCCTAAAAAGTGTATAACCATTTAAATTCACAGCCCAGTCGCATTTATCATCCCACCAGGTCTCAGTGATACCAATTAAATCATAATTTTCAATACATGCAATAGCCTTGCAGCTCCCCTAATTTACCCGACAAGCTACGCGCATTAGCCAGCATGCAGCGGAGATTATTACTTCTCCCTCTGATGTTTACATTAGCTAAGGGAGAATTAGAGCTAAGGCAATTATGAGACTGCTTTCCTTGTAACGGAAGCTCCTTATCTGATAAACTATATGCCCCCTCACTCCTCCCCCACAACCCTTTGCTAGTCCCCCTACCCCCGTCTACACTAATTTTCCCATGGAATTCTAGCTCACCCACCCCCCCCTTGTCTAGTTTAAACACTCCTCCAGCCTCTTAACCATTCTCTCCCCTAGCACAGCAGACCCCCTTCCATTGAGGTGCAATCCGTCAGGGCTGTATAGATTGTACCCCAAGGAAAAGTCAGCCCAGTGCTCTAGGAACCCAAACCCTTCCTTCCTACACCAAGACTTTAGCCACGCATTTAGCTCCCTAAGCTCCCGCTGTCTCCCTAAACTTGCACGCGGCACCGGCAAAATTTCCGAAAAAATGACATTGGAGGACCTTTGCCTAATCTTAGAGCCTAGATCCCTGAACTCACTCTTTAAAGTCCCCCACCTACCGTTCATTTTGTCGTTAGTACCGATATGTACCAAGACAGCCGGGTCATGCCCAGCCCCTCCCAATAATGGGAGCTGCAGAGTGCCATTGAGCCCTATGGGAGACTTTCCTTGGGCCGGGTTGTAGCTGCAGAGTGCCATTGAGCCCTATGGGAGACTTTCCTTGGGCCGGGTTGGAGCTGCAGAGTGCCATTGAGCCCTATGGGAGGCTTCCAAAATCATGCACTGAAGGATCAAATTCAGAAAGGTTTTCCCGCCGTTTACAATCGTTCGATACGAAAATTTTGTGACTTTTGGATCGCCAATACAATATTTTACAATATATTACCATGACTGTTCCGATTTGCGATCATCAGAAATTATCGTATTTAATCCGAATTTTTCCCATTTCGGGATTCGAACTCGTACTTTGATGAATGTGCCCCTATGTGTATTAAAGAATTGGCAAGTGGTGCTGCAGAGCTTTAGTTGCAGTGCTGCCCAGTTCTATGAATTTGCAGGGCCAATAATTCCCGAGTGGCCATACACAAATTAGGAGCTCTATCACTTAAAGACAAAGTTTGCCCATAAGTTAACTGCCTACATGTTGCAGATGGAACTATGCCAACCAGTTTCTATGTTGTTCTTACACCTGTTTTGCCTCTCTCCACAGTTAAACATAAAATGCTTCTAGTCATCTATACTTGGGGACGCTGGGAATCAGAAAGCAGATTGTTGTCAGGTAAGATTTTTTTTATTGTTTTTATATGGTGCTCATCATTCTGTGCAGGCCTTCTTCATCCTTCCGGCAGATACACAGGTTTCTCCACAGGCACAGGTCTCAAGCAGTCACTGGCCTTTCTGTTGTTCGACTATGATTCCCAGAAGCCTCTGTGGGAGATGCAGTTACGCACTAAACAGCAGCAACACGGGGAATGTTATCCCTGAGTCTAGCGTACTGCATTCTGCAAAACAGTGTGCGTTTATAAGGTTCAATAGCAAGCTTTGGGAATCTGAACAGCATCAAAGAGAAACTTATTTGCTGTGTCAGCAGCCTCTGTTATTAACCTGCCCAGTGCCTTATTGTACTGGGTCAGAACAACTGGATCTAGAAGTGTCCCTCCATATTGCCCAGGATAAAAGTTGCTCTTATGCTTAAACTTGGTAGTATCTATCAGTTCCTTATTACATTGCTCTTGCAAGGGAACATCCCTCTCACAACTCCAGTTCCCTGCATGATGTAAAAAAATATTTCTTTCAGGCTATTTTTTGAACAAAGCAGTAAACAACAACAATTGTTTCGAAGATATTTAAAACTCTAGAAAGTGAACATGACAGCCCTTCACTTAATACTTGTACTAAGTATTTCTGAGCATGGCCATCGCCCAGCAAGCAGGCCGCAGATCTCGGAGCGCCAGTTAATCTTGACTGGAGTTGACTATTTGCTGTCTCTCTTGTGAAATTAGGGATGCCTTTTCCCCCGCTAGCTGTCCCTTTTCTTTACAGAGATGGACTTGGAGTACTCCTGAGTGAGACGCCCGCTGCCCATTTGGAGGCTGCAAATCTCTGCCTGACTCTGCTCCCTACAGTGTGGATGGTGAGTCGCGGTATCCGGCAGGAGGGCTGGTGTGACGTACTTAAGGCTTTTCAGCTCACAGGGAAATTGTGAGTTTTGGCTTCTAATTATTCTTGTTGAATCTCTCACCCTGGCCGCCCAGTTAGCTTTGCCACATACCTATCTCTTTTTTGAGCATTGTAGCTTTTAAGCGGTCAACTACATGGAAATTTAAGTATATTTGATTGACATTTGGAAAACTTCTCTACCATTTTTCTGGACTTTTTTCTATAGTTATATGGAGGCATAATTGTTTTTGTTTTAGCTCCAGGCAACTATAGCAACTATTAAGCCTTGGAATGAATTTATTGACCTTGTTGCTTCTACTTGGGAAAGCATAGGCTGATTTACTTTATGTTCTGACCATGGCATTCATATGGTTATTGTAAGTCATAAGGTTATTAGTCTTACACTTGGGGCAGTAATTATTAACATTGGAGGCAAACATTACTGGTGGTGTTGCCCATAGCAGCCAATAAGATCTTTGTTTTTGTAGTTGACCGTTCAAATTCTAATTGCTAATTGGTTTTTATTGGCAACATGACTGGTGATGTTGGCTTCCACACTATAATGAATATGCCCCTTGGACTAATACAACTGCATAAAGAGTTTAATAACCTGACGTATTGACGTTAAGATCTCCTACAACACTTTGAAAGGTTTATATCTCAAACCGCTCTATGATATTGGAGAACCTATCACTGGCTTTCAGCTTTTTCTCAACACTTTAAAAATGCACTGTTATATTCAGTCATTTTGGGACTGTGAGGTTGTGGACTGTATTGTCAAATACTTTTGTAGTTCAACTCCTTCACCATAAGATGGCACCATAACACCAAATAATCTTGGAAAGGTGATGTTTTATTACTGTGCAGCTAAATATTTCTCTTTACAAGTATTTTCCTCCACATTACTGTGCCACTTAACTTTCTCCTGGATTACAACTTCATTTATCTTTAATGATGAAAGAAAAAAGCAAAACCTCTCCCTTCCTTTATCCACAAAACCAATTGTCGCTTTCTTGAAACAACAAATTGGTTGTTTGATACAATCTGCACACAACTCGGATGGGACGGAAGCGGAATCTGCAATTCCCACTTCCCAAACTACTCAAACAAGTCCTCTAACTGTTGACCAATCTGACAGTGTTCTAGTGGTGTTCCAGTCATTAATGGACAAGGCTACTGCACAAATCACTGCTGTTTCTGAGAAAGATAAAGAATTGGCAAGACACACAGATACACTCGAATCAAGGATGGACAATACAAAAATGGACTTAATTAAGTAATTGAATTAAACAACAGGTTCTGAACCTCCAATTGAAATTAGAATACCTGGAGAACAGGTTTTGTCGAGATAAGAAAATGAGGAATTCCAGAATCTTGGAGTCAGAATTGCAAGAATGCTTTACCATTTACCATCTCAGTTTCTGCACATCGATCAGATCCCCAGATCTCACAAGATCTGCTATCACTGGGGTTTCCCTTGAAATTGATATTTACACGTAATGGCAAGTCATTTTCCCACCCTACACCGAATAAGACCAAGGAAGCTCTCCAGTCTGCTGGATGTACTAATGCCTTACCAACTAAACTGAGTACAGCTCCATGTACCCTGCAATCATCGGGTTGGCCATCGCCAGAAAGACCTTCTCCTTCACGATTCCCTTTACCTCAAAGTGCTACAAAGTACAGTGCTCGTTCCAGGGATCAGCAGCTTCATTCAATTTAAGACTTTTCTCTCATCATTTCCAGGAAGAAGGAACGCATCAAATCAGCATGTTAAATTCAGGAAATGGCTTTATTTATGGCAAGTTTGGTAACAATGAAAATTGTCCTCCAAATGATTTATCTGAAGGTCAAGGAGTGGAGGAGAAAGCAATGGTCTCCTACTGTGGGGCTTTGGAACAGAACCTTAGTAACATGGCCGCTTTGTATCTGCAATGCCTCTCGGATAAAATCTCATTTCTTATCCAAATTGTTATTAACTAATTCTAAAAAGGAGAACCCTGACTGGTCTGCAGGGTCTGGGGGAGACATAACACGCACTTTGATATTTCTCTTGAAGTGCTCTGAGGACTTTGCAACATTAGTAAGCAGTGTATTGGGAACAACCCTAGTGAGGGAAAAGGGGAGGATCATTTTCCAAACCCAGAGATTATATACATGAATTATATGGGTAGCCTCTCCTCTTAAAGGAGAACCACAGACTAATCCCTACCTGCAAAGAAATATTTAGGGGAAATAATATATAAACTGATTTTGTATTATTTTGTGAAGAGACATGCTTTCCCCTTTAAGTGGGAGTGGAAGTTGTACCTGTTGGGCAGAGGAAGCAGCCTATGTGCAATTTTGTCTTAAATGACTGTGTCGTTTCCCACAAACACATTTGGTCTAATTTAACCCTTTCTCTTGTGGAGAGACATTTATCCGGCCCCCAATGTACTCTGGGACAGTGCTGGCCTATCATACGCCCCTCCTTCAGTGGCATCCCATGTGCCGGCCTATAGACTCACATAGCAGCACATCACAATAAAACCCAGTAGCAGTTTTCTTTAATACATTTTTTGTAATTTATTATATATGTATTTTTACAATCTTGGGCTTTTTGTAGTTGATTTTGCTTTGGGTGATTTGAGGCATTACACATTATTATAACACTTTGGTTCATTTGCCAATATGCATTACTCCATTTAGTAACCTCCCCCAGGTAATTTGAAATCAGTCTCCTCTTAGCACAATCCAGTTCGCTTTCCTGCTTTCCGGCCTGTTCCATTTCCACATTCCCAAGCAGAGGGGCGGGCTTAACCCAGAATGAGGTCACTGAAAGCCTTTCACACCCGACTGAGTTCTATGGAGCGCTGGAGAGCTGAAGCAGGTTTGGACAGCAGGCGGGCGCTGCTCTTTCATTCACCACTTTTATTACTGCAGCAGTGAGACTTCCGGAAGCTTTCTCTGTTTGGTTCCAAGTTCCGGCCTCTGCCTTGTATTGTGAAAAAGAGGAAATCAGTAGAAGGAGGGTCAGATTGGAGGGGGGTTCTCTGGCCTCTGCTGCCAGCCACCGCCCCACCATTCATCCTAACAACCTTGGGCAGAAAACCAGAAAAATCACAATTACCAGAAAAGGTAAAGTCTCTCATGTGGGGTGGGGGAAACAATTAGGAGATGGTAGGAAACTGATGAGAGTAATTCAATTTACACCAAAAAAAAAAAATGTTAGTTATGGTTCCCTAGTATGGCCCATATAGCTATTACAGCCATGTTTGCTCTACCAAGGAGGAAACCACATGGGTGTGTGGCACATTGGCACAGAAGGGTTTTTCTTTTAGCACCAACTTCCTGCAACGTCCGGCTTAGGGCATTTGCTCAGGGATTTTTATTTGGAAATAAGAATTAGCGATGTTTTTATGCTCAGGATAAAGCTGAAGAGACCAAACGTGTCAGGGAGCAATGTGTCAAAGTTTTCTGAAAATGTTTAAAATTATTATTATTTAACATGTTTTATTATTAATGCGTTTTTTGTTTGCACATTGTGGATTGTGACCCTTTCACAGATAAAAAAAAACAATTTGGTTTGTAATAGTTTTCAACTAAAGCCATCTAAAATTTATATTTTTTTTATATTGACATATTTTATAGCTGAACCACAATAGACTTTTCTAAATGACATTTGCTGTGTTTTGGCAGATTTCCCTTCTTTCACTTTTTCCTTCTCTTTTTCCGTTGAAAACTGCAGTGAGACAGTATTTGGATAGAGTGTATAGTAAGGAACATGGGGGGCGTTACTGTTTATTGCATGGGGCTGCTATACATGTGGGTACATACAGCAGGTCTCTTACAGATACAGGTCTGCGATTTTGGAGAGATTATTTAAGGGTGACTGCACACGGGGAGATTAGTCGCCCGCAATAAATCTTACCTACTGCGGGCAAACGCTTTCTTTAAAATGCTTTCCCACTGCCGATAATGTTACTCTCTGGTGGGAAAACATACATGTTGCTCATGGGCGTTTCTTGCCTCCGATGCTGCCCCCCTCGCCCCCCCTGCGCTTACATTTACAGCGCCAGAGGGGGGCGCAGCGCTGGTGTAGAGAGTGTAATAGAGCTCTCTACACTAGCAGAGCCAAAATTCCATATTAAGAAATGGAAATTTGGCTCTTAAAGTTACCAGGAACGGCTTTTTGCCGCCCCTGGTAATTCCGGGGGCGCTGCCGTCTGAGGTTTTTGAAGGCATTCTAAGTTTCCTTGTGAGGAAACCGGTGGGAAAGTGTTGCAGGGAGATCTGAGGTAGTGAAGATTTATCTCGGGCGGCTAATCTTCCTGGTGGTGTGTTTACAAATTAGTGTAAATGTAAAACATGAAATTTGTATGCCCAAGGTATATTTTGGGGTCTCTTTATGCCTTGTGCTTTGATAAACCTTTGTACGTTGGGCATTAAACTGTTCAGAGGACCCCTGGCATTCATATATAGAGTGTTTTATCTTGGTACCTAATGATATGTAGCAGATAAGATTCTGCAGAGTGGAAGTTTTATGGTGATTTTAGCAAAGCTTTGTGGCTTGGTAGTTTGGAGTAGAAAGACATTTGGATGGATGGATTTGAGGGAATAATATATAAATATATAAAAATATAGTTTGTTTTCATCTTGGGGCCTTTACAAACTGTTCAGAGGACCCCTGGCATTCATACTCCGGGTGTTTAATCTTGGTACCTAATAATATGTGGGATATAAGAAGCTGCAGAGTGGAAGCCTTGAGGGGATTTTTAGAAATGTCATCAAAATCACCAACTCTAGGAAAGCTTTGCCGTTTGATAGTTGGAGTTGAAAGAGGTGCGCTTGTTTTGGTTTTGGGGGAATGTGTACTTTTCAAAACTATATGACTTTCTGGGGTGAGCGTACATGAAATGCAATAAATGTGTTATTTTTCCAGTAGCTAAAATTATTTTTATTTTGGGGCCCCTAAGTGGCACATATTTATCCATGTACCTACATTGGACATCAAACTGTTTATTGGACCCCTGGCATTCATATTTAGGGTGTTTTATTTTGGTACCTAATGACCTGTGGGAGATAAGATGCTGTAGACTGAAACCATTTTTAAAAAAGTTCACACATTTTTATTAACAAAAACGATAATTTTAGGAAAGCATTGCAGTTTGGTGATTTGGAGTAGAAAGGCACAATTACCTATATTGGATTTGTCAGAATGTGTTCTTTCCAGAAATGTATGGTTTGCTAGGGGAAACCTACTGTTAGAGGAACATTTGGCCTTGAAATCAGAAGTGTGCAGCTTACTGGAGCAGTGCTGTAGGAATGGGTCAGTGTGCTGCTGGGAGTTTGTGATCTATAACAATTATGTTTAGGCGTTTTAAAGCCAATTTCTTGTTGCAGAAGGGGAATTACACCAAATGCTAGCCTATTTTAATATTAAAGTGTATGTAAAGGCAAATAATAATAACTACTATATGCATTCTTTATTCCATAAGGAACAATTTTGCAATATATACTGATTAAAACGTATCCACCATTTACAAGACTGAAGCACTCAAATTGCCCTCGTTGGGGAAAACATTTGGTGGTTGCATATCAGCTCCAAAGTGAATTAGCAGGCAGTCCCTGTTCCCTGCTGTTCCCAATTGCCAATAAGAATAGTGCTGACGTGCCTCTTACTGTGTGCGCCTATAGGCCCGCTCAAATCTTATTGGTGGCCAGTAACAGAAAGTTCTGGTCGGCCAGTG